>NC_090735.1:59620601-59638101 GCF_036898095.1 Palaemon carinicauda
AATCGATACATTGCATTATGTTTAATACTGTCATTGCACAGTGGCGTGCAGGCTTGCTTACTCTATAGGGAAATATACTGCATTTAACTTATAAAGATATACTGCATTTAACCTATACTTTTATAACTTCACTGATATATAATAATTAAACTACAGTTTTATTACAAACGTTAATGTTCAGTTCCGGGATTGGAATGAGTTTTTTGAAATTGTAAAAGGTAATGTTACATAGGTTACAAAGCACTACATTTGCTCTCGCCTATTAAGCCAATATCACACATTTAATTTCGACATTTTCTGCTTCTTCTTTGTAGCATGACTAGTTATGTAATCTTCAGTAGTTTCATTTAAATTAAGGTAATCTACTACGATGCTATGTGACATAACACTTTTTAATTCGCTTCGCGGAAAATACCATGCACCACTGTTTACTACAATCGCCTGTTCTATGATCTTACGCAATTGAAAATGTGGATTTTTTTTCTAACAATTTTGTATTATTTTATATATAGTAAGTTCGTAATATTTGTCTTAGAGAAAACTAATAGATTTTTTTTACCGGAAACCAATAGGAATTTTGCACTATTCTATTTATTATTAGTTCATAATATTTGTCTTAGAGAAAGCTAATAGAGATAATATTTTATTTTCATTTTTGTGAAGGTTCCAATGTCCCATTAGTTAGTATCAGTTTATTTTTTCACACTTGTCTCAGATATGAATTCATTTCACAGATGAAACCGATATTTTATTGCACATCTCTTCAGTAATTTTTTTTTTAGGCAAAGCTTTTCCCAAACTTTTGTATTATAAATTGTGTACACTGCTGTACCGTATGACAGCTTGGTCGAACCCCTCTTATGGCATATAAAATAGTGTTCGTAAGCACCCAATGCATTTCTGCGTTGGACCATAGCACTAAATATTTCTCGACTTCTACCGAAACTGCCGATTGCGCGAGGGGAAAAAATAACAGTTTTGGAGAGCTAGAGCACATTTTCTTTTATGGTTTTCTTTTAAAAGTACAAAAATTGTTTTATTTCATTATGTAAAACCAATCAATGATGGTCTTTGTGACGTTCCTTCGTAACAGTAGTTCACAATCAAAGATAAAAATTTACTATTAACATCAAAGAACAATACTGTAGTTCTTTATTAAAGATTAGGACTGTATTTTCTTATGAAAGGGCAATGCTGCATCTTATTATTAGAGCAAGAAGTATTTCATTATTCAAGAGGGGAATTGCAGTTTCTTATTAAAATAACTCTTAAAGAAAAATAACTAAACAAGAACTCTACATTGTTAAAAATTTGCATTAAAAAACTGTAAAAGACTGGCAACATTTATTTCAGGACACTTATAAGTTTTAAAAAAGGTTATATTGACGGAAAAGAATTATATTATGGTCACTAACCCGTAAAAGACAATAACAAAGTAAGATAAAATTACGGTCGCCTGTGTTCTACTGAAATACGGTTGAGAACAATATAGTTTTACGTAGAATTTCCGATAAAAATTACGGTTTTCTTTTTCTAACAGTGTAACGATGATTCAACATAGTTTTATCTTGCTAACTGTAAAAGAATAAAAATAAAAAAAAAAATAACTGAGTAGCTCATTTTTTTCCCTATCTAATATTCAAAGTTGATAAAATTCATTGAAAGAATAGATGAAAATACATTCCAGAACTCCTCTTGTCGGAGTTGATATACCAAACATATACCAACTAGAGTTTCCGCCATTTCTCTTTGTGTCACAAATGAAAACAAAATATCAATTTGTTTCATCTTTCATTCTTAATGAAATAAAAAAAAGGCAGAACTTAAGCCTTTGAACGCATTTAAGTGAATTTCATCGAAGGGTCAAATGTCAACAAAAGCTAACAGCAACACGTTATTTGTATTGGAAATAAAATAAAAAAAAAAATATTGATTTATCCTTTCTTTGTCGAGTGCTATTCAAGCAAGGTATTCCGATATGCTACTATCGAATATCTGTGTGGTCGGTCTGTCCAAGCCTTTATACTTTTCTTTTGAAGAAAGGTTCGATTGTTACGCTTAAGATTGGATTTTGGGAAAACTACTTTTTAGCCTTTTATTGCGTGATAGTTTTTTATATTCCTTTGTATAATTTTTGTTAACAAACGATTGCCTAAAATGGAACCATACTTAATAAAACCATCGCGGTTAGTGGAACATCTGCAAAGGATGAATTATAAAAAAAAAAATGCAATAAAGACTTTTAACAATATATCTGCGTTAATTTCCCTTGTTTGTCTATATTATATTCTTTATTGATTTATGTACGGTTTTTACTTCTTAATTTTAAAGAATATGGTGGTTGGAAATAAAAACAGCGTAAAAACTTGAGTGATATTCAAATAAACAAATAACAACTATGCCGTAATATCTAGCAAAGTTCGTGGTCTAGGTGTATCTCTTGACATTAACTTGACTTTCAATGCCCAAATAAATAATGTAATAAAAACATTGCTTTCATAAAGAAGTACCTGGATGAAAATTCTATTAAAGAAACTTGTGATAAATTGTGTTATTACCAGGACTGACTACTGTAACTCCATCTACTACAATTTACCAAAAGTGCAACTTGAGAAATTACGAAACATAATAAACAGAGGAGCAAGACTGTTAAAAGGTATCCAACCCCAAGAAAGGGTCACTCCTATATTAAATAATTTACACTGGTAGCATATTAAAGCAGGAATCTAATTTAAAATATGTACAATAACCTATAAAGTTATCAGAGCCAGACGTCCAAAAATATCTAAGAGAATTGCAAAACATTTTGCAGCCAATAAATCGTGTTGACACGAGAATAGTTACAGATTGTTTCAAATTATTGGAACCTAGACGTATGCTATAGGCTCTAGAGCCTTTAACTATGCGGTCCCGAGATTATACAATAAGCTCCAACTAGACATTAGAAAGACTGAAGATATTAAGGCTTTCAAGAAGAAACTTAAAAACTTTCTTGTTCTCTACTAAGTGCTTTGATAGTGTGGATTTGACAATAAACGAGCAATATGCGATGTGAAATATTGAATATTTTCGAACGAAATTGATAAAATGACTGTGGAGGTAATGTGGAAAGTAGGGTTCCTCTGCTGTATGCGTAGGACCAGAAAAGCATCCCGTAAAGTGAAGTAAAGTCCTCATAGAATTTTTGAAAATCGTTTTCTTTACTACAATCTCGCCTGATGAAAAACCCCCAGATAAGGGAAAAGTCTTAGCACTAAACATCAGCGGAACTGCTAATCTGAAAATCCCTGTTGCTGATTTTGTAAAACTTTTCTTTGAAACTGTAATATCACAAGTTTATTTCAGCAATAAATCGACAACCCTAATTCGAGATATACATCCTAACGACCTAACGAACCGCAAAGCATAAGAAATTGTTTATTGTACCCCATAATAGATGATTATTATTATCATTATTATTATTGTTATTCTTACAAGCTAGGCTATAACCCTAGTTGGAAAAGGAAAATGCTCTAAGCCCAACGGTTCCAACAGGGAAATATAACCCAGTGAGGAAAGGAAAAAAAAGGAAATAAATTAACTACAAGAGAAGAATAAACAAGCAAAAGAATATTTCAAGAACAGTAACAGCATTAAATTAGGTTCTTCACACATTAATTATAAAGAAAACATAGAAATATAACATCTTGCCCGAATGTACCTCCATATATACTTAATATACTTAAATATCATTTGGCTAGTTAGCCTTAAAATCTTTCTTATTCTTTTCACGTGTTCCACATCTGAAAGATTATCGAGTTTTGAAACTTGTTCTAAACAATTTAACAGTGTCTGTTGGGCTAAATGGTTAATTATTCGCGGTAAACATCCTTTTGATATAGTCAGGTTTCCGAACAAAGGAGTTTTGTGAAACAGTATTCTTTAACATGATGTTATAATTCAATATATTCAGTCTGTCACATGGGTGAGATCCCCTTGAATCCTTGTGAACATTTGTCATTTTGAACCTGCAAGAAAATTTATAATTCTCAAACTAATCAAGTCCTTTTTTATATGAAATGTTAAGTCTCTTTCGGATGTTTGGAATTACGTGGTAACTAACTGCCTCAGGCATTCGACGTAGAAAATTACGTTTTAGAACAAGGATTCGCTACTCCAAGACCTGAATTACGTGGAATCAAAGTACACCATTCGTAAATAGCTACTATAAATTTCTTTCAGAACAAAACATCTGGTGCTAAAAAAAATTTTCCTGTAAAGATAAAATAACAGCCCTCTAATCAAATGATAAGTAAATTTGACTTTTAACAATACTTAGAATTAAGAAAAAAATATTTCTAATGAAAATAACGAAAGATAAACTTCTTAGTAAAAAAAACAGTCCCTAGAAATATGTCGACTAGTTCTCCTCAATATACTGTAATGTGTTCACTACTGGTATTTAAGGTAGATATGTTAACATCGATTTCTATCTGTCCCTGTTCTTATTGGATTGTTAGTGAAATAACTCTATAGCATATTGCTTTCCAGACAATTTTACGCCATTAAATTGGCCTTATTCTAAGTGACAGTTTTTAAAAAGTCTCTCAACGCCTTATTAAACCCTAGAAATAAGCTTTAACCGTTTGGTACAAGTTTATCGCTTAGTACAAGTATAATAAGTAATTGCTTAATTTCTTGAGGGCCAATAACAAAGATCGTGACGGGGTGCTTTTGATATCTTAATTGCTATGGTCTATATAAAATTGCTGTTATTGTTAAGAGGAATAGTAATATAAAAGATGGTGGAAACGGCAATTCCCGATAGCGGGGATATCCCGTGCAATTGAAATGAAGTATTCTCATTCTGCATACTTGGTAGCAATCTTGAGAGAGGCCAACAACAAATTGAACGATGGTAAGTATACAGTATTAAGCCATCGTTGTGTCACAGAAGTGAATACCAATTACAGTTTATTACCTCAGCCAACGAAGTTGGAAGGAGGTAATGTTTTCGCCACTCTTTGTGTGCGTGTGTTTCTTTGTGAACAGCTTCCTGGCCACGATTTTAATCGTAATGAAACTTGCAGGGGTTAACTTATGTTAGAAGCTGAAAATTGTTAAATTTGGGGAGGTCAAGGTCAAATGTAAAGGTCACGGTCAAACAAATGTCCAATTCACGTAATCAGACATAAGTTTGCGCATCGTTGTCACAGACTTCAAACTTTGTTCATATTTGAGTGTATGAAAATCTACGCTAATTAATACATGTTAGGCTCAAAGGTAAAAGTCAAGGTCGAGCAAAAGGTCGAAAAATAAGCTGCCACGGCGGAGCTCTGCGCTCTACTTAGTGCCCCTCTAGTTATTATTATTATTAGTTGTTAATGCTGTTGTTGCAATTACACTGCATGACTAATTTTTCTTAACCACACCAAAAACTATAAAGAATAATTATTCATTACGCTGAAGGCATTAAAAGCTCTAATGAATTCATTCCGGATTATAATTATCAACAAAGAACATTTCGAATGATTCGAATTCAACTCAAATTACCACTTACCGTAATTACTTTCATATAGTATTTACTTTGCATTGTTCGATCAATGACTTCCCATTCGCTTTGGTTAGCATTAGTTTCGTGTATCAGCTGCGTTGCCGAGAATATTAATTAAAAGTACACAGTATCTGCTTAATAAATATTTTCTTTCGATAGTTTAAATATTGCATGATATGCAATAACTTATTATTTGTTTCATTTTCGCTGCGGGTTGGTGAAATTACATTTCCAGACTGAAGGAAATTGAAAAGCGTTTACGAGTTCATGTATCGATTTTTGAGTGTGTGTGTGTGTGTGTGTGTGTGTGTGTGTGTGTGTGCGTGTGTGTCTTTATTGAAACGAGCTGGATATACCATTTCGATAAAAATGGCTTCCATTATTGTGTTCATTTCAGCTATTCTTTGTCAAGACTAATATTTGACTATGGATTGACCTGTATCCGACTTCAAATTTCAGTCTAACAAAAAGAATGGTTTCATCAATAGCATTCATTGTTATTGATGTTATGTGTAATGTAATCCATTTTATACAGGACAAATTACATAGTCAATGCAAGAATAACAGAAAGACTAGATTTTTATTATCCTGAATATTTCAAAATATGTGATTGAAAGATTCAATATCCAGTAATATTAAACAACCATTTAACAATAAAGTTTTGAACAACTGAGTTCAAGTACCAAAATGTAGTTACAATAGTAATGGTTGTTAACACCACTCTGCCTTTTTCCAGAAACAACGAAAATTATTATTATTATTATTATTATTATTATTATTATTATTATTATTATTATTATTATTAGCTAAGCTAAAATCCTAGTTGGAAAAGCAGGCTGCTGTAAACCTAAGGGCTCCAACCAACAGGAAAAAATAGGGCAGTGAAGAAAGGAATCAAGGAAATAACTAAAATACAAGAGAAGTAATGAACAAAAATAAAATGATAAGAACAGTAACAACATTAAAACAGATCTTTCAAATATAAAATATAAAAAAACCTATGTCAGCATGTTCAATAAAAAAAACATTTGCTGCAAGTTTGAACTTTTTGAAGTTCCACCGATTCAACTACCCGATTAGGAAGATCACACAAATTGGACACAGCTAGAATGAAACTTCTGAAACACTGTGTGATATAGATTCTCATGATGGAGAAGGCATGACTATTAGAATTAACTGTATGCCTAGTATTACGAACAGGATGGTATTGTCCAGGAAGATAACAGGGAAAACAAACAAGAAAGAAGAACCCCCCCCCCAAAAAAACACAAAAAATATTTCCCTTCCTTAAAAACAATAGAGAAGAAACCTAAGTAGAAAATAATTTATTGCTTAAAAATCTATCAGAAATACATTGGGTACTCGCGATCAGCATTTCTTTAGCAATGAATGGCTTCGGATATATAGCAACCGGATATTTCAATCTTTCAAAAGTCTCATTGACAATTGTGTAAATCAGGGTTTCCACCCTGGGGTACATGTACCCCTTGTTGTTGTTGTTGTTGTTATTGTATTAGATTGCCTGGACCTTACGGCCAGGCACGGCCTCTTGCACACGTAGGTGTTGATTGTATTTGGGGGGTTTATAAGAGATTTGGATTACAGGGTAATCTGCAACTTTTTTTTTAGGCGAATTGGGATAGAATGTGGGTTAAGGATGATCAGCAACTTTTATTTGTAGGTGGTTTGGGATAGAATGTGGGAAAGAATGATCAGCCGCTTTCTTATGTACCCCTAGTGGTACATTTTTACTCCTCGGGGGTACAATGAATCTGAGAGAATAACAAGTATTGAGGTAATAAGCAATGAGATGTACTAATAAAATTATATCACAACGTCAATGTCACTGTTTCTCTTATTCATCCTTAATCTTGAGGGGTACAAAGGCATATATTGAAATGCCCAATGGGTACAGAAGAACAAAGGGTTTGCGAACCACTGATATAACCCATATCTAAGAAAACTTCAACAACCACTATTATTGCAGTTATAAAAGTTTTAATCTTGAATATTGAGGTCTTTTCCAGCATCATCTTATTTAAACCAGCTATCCCGTATTCATAAATGCATTAAGTGTCGCTATTGATAAACAATTATTTCTTTTCGAGCCTCTTTCATCATTCCACCTAAAATATACTATATTTCCGATCTTCAGTTTTTTACCTACCAAGTAGGTTATCGTTGTTTAACTATTTGATTTAATGAAGACAATGGATATACTTGGCTGAAACTAAATCTAACATTTCAATAAAGTGTAAAAGAATTTATGGATATACTATCTTCAGTATTCACCCTTTAAAGTCCATTTTTTAAAATTCATCTTTATTTCACCATTACGTCACATCAGTTCTATATATTTAATTTCTATTTAACCTTGTCATCACCGTGAATGTAAGAAACAACGGGATATTTATTAATCAATTAAATTTTTGGAAGATATTTAAAATCTGACGCTAAAGTAATAAAGTAGTAAAAGATATTTTGGCTCTAATTTTTACACAGATTATCTAGTTCGCTGCAGTGAAAACGCAAACAAATGTCTTTATAACAGAACAGGAATAAATGGACAAATAAAAAGTTTAATCTAATTCCGCGATAAAAAAAAAAAAAAAAAATGTGATAGTTCTGTGAGATTTCAACGAATATTCAGGGAAACACAATTGGTGAATAAATATTTAAAACAGTAAACGAAAGCCATTAGACTCGACACGTGTTTGTGTGAGCTTCTAAATTCTGTTTGGTAGAGTTTACAAAAAATAGGTAAAAAATACTGCCGATTCCTAATGCTCTAAAGACATTTTTTATTTTAGGTAAAGATGTAATTTATACAGAAATGCTGAAATACAATTTGTTTAAAGATGAAATTAAAGATATATCTGTAATGATATCTTTAATATTAAGCATAACGGTTGTGAAGAAAACTGTTAACTACAATGGTTTGCTGAATATCAAACGTCATCAGAAAAGATTTTTTTTTTTTTTTTTTTTTTTTACCAGATTCACAACAGAACTAAGAAATCTGACTGGTTTTAATTACTTAAATATTCTCCAAGTTAAGGATTAGGATTAAGTTTAATGCAATTCCTTGATGAACAGTTATGTTTTTATTGGAGGAACTGATGCATATATTGAAAAGAGTAAAGGAAAGCTATTGTATACATATTTTTAATATTTATAAATTTAATCTGCTTCAATGATAAAAAATTGGATAGGTCTGAGATTTCAATGAATATTTGCAAGAAAAATTGAGGTATAAATGTTTGAAAACGTGAAATACAACGTGTAAGCCCGAGCAAAATCTCTTACAGGTATAATGATATTCAAAGCCAAAATTTTTATTGTGATGAGAAAGTTCAATATATTATTAAAGGTTTAATACTTAATAAAAAATAAATCCTCTTATACTTCATTACCTCGCTTTAAAATAACATTCTTTACAGTCTATCCTTTATAACAAGATTAAGTCAATAATAAATCCCACTTATAAAAAAAAAAAAACCTTCATCGAAGTTTCTCGCTAAACAAGCATCAAAATGTTCTCCATAGGATATTATCAAGGCACCAATTAAACACCCGCTTTCTTTGAAGTCTTTCGCTAAAAAAAAAAATTTTAAATTTTCCATATAGGACGAGATTAAAGGCATCGATAAAAAAAAATACTTTTTTGAAGACTCCATGAAGAAAAAAATTTGCCCCATGTGACAAGAATAATGCATAAAAAAAACTATTATCTAACAAAGAAAATAAAGTTTTCCCCATAAGACAAGTTTAAGGCATCAATAAAAAATAAAAACAAAAATTCTCTAAGAAAATAAAAGTTTTCCCCATAAGACAAGATTAAGGCATCAGTAAAAAATAAAAAATTAAAAATTCCTATAAGAAAATAAAAGTTTTCCCCATAAGACAAGATTAAGGCAATAAAAAATAAAAATAAAATAAATTTCTCTTAGAAAATAAAAGTTTTTCCCATGAGACAACATTAAGGCATCAATGAAATATTTATATATAATTTTTTTTCATTTCTCTAAGAAAATAAAAGTTTTCCCAATAAGACAAGATTAAGGCATTAATAAAAAAATATTTTTTCCAATTTCTCTAAGATAATGGAAGTTTTCCCCGTAAGACAAGATTAAGGTGTTTATAAAAAAAAATGAATTCTCTAAGAAAATTAGTTTTCCCCTTAAGACAAGGTTAAGGCATCAATAAAAAAAAAAAATACTTTCTTTGAAGTTTCACAATGAAAAAGTACGAATTTTCCCCATGAGGCAATATTATGGCATCACTGAATCACACCTATAGTATGTCGACATATTCACTCTTTAAACTAACCGACAAACTGCTTAACAAGGTTATTACATTAATAAATTAAATCTCTAATAACTAATACAATAATTTAAGGTTTGTCATTTATAAATTGAAGAATTGGAACTCAACCAATCCCCATGAAAATGATAAAAGAAGAAACCAGGAAAAAAAGAAAATTTCAATTGATTAAAAGACCTTCCAAGCACAATAGGAAAGAATTTAATGTTCATAAATTTAGATCGGACATACGTCGGGTATTCGCGATCGGTATTTCTTGGCAATTAATGGCTTCAGGCAAATTGCGGGAGAATGGAGAGAGCTATTAAGTAGCAGATTGGGAAGCGCTGCTTTGGAAACACGAATAAAGGACAGAAACACGCACAGCAATTACGATTTTACTATTAAACTAATGCGGTAAAGTAATATTCTTTCATTTATTGCAATAAGATTGAAAATTGCAATCCGACCATATTCTGAATAGTTTTGCTTCTGAGGAGTCTTGTCTATTTCTGATATCGTGCTATTATTTAGACTTAACCTGTGCAATCTTTTAAATGTAAAATTGTCTTTTATTTTATTATCTGGTCACAAACTTTGCATTTAAAGATATTGATGAACATTCTATAACGATGGCAGTCTCTTGAAAATTCCAACTTAACCTTTCATTTCTGGTTTGACTGTATTTTTTTATTTCTATTGTTAACATTGAGGGTTTTATTCTACTTTCACGCTTCCTTACTCTGTTGTTATTTGAAGAATGTATTCACATTCATTTGGCATGTATACTAAATGCCATTCAATAATTATTCCTAAGCACTTAACCATTGGGGAATAAGTAACGTAGACCTAACAGTACTATTGGATATTTATTTGCGAATGCACAATCCTCAAATATGAAAGACAAACTGGTAATTCGCTCTTTTAAAAAAACTAATTTGAGTTTTTAAACTTACTCATGCTCAAAATAAAGTTTTGAGAGAGAAAGGCAAAAGAACAATACACCAAATATCAAAAAAGGGCAATTGTTATTACATTTGGGTTTTTTTTTTCTTTTTTTTTTTTTTTTTAAGTTGTGTTTGAATTATACTATGCTATGGTTATCAAGGGAAGTCGCTTTTTGCCTAGATAATTTCATCCTCTTTCATATCGTGTTAATTTTTTTTATTTTTAGTTATTCATCTCTACACTGTATATTGTGTACAAGATAACTTGTGTTTTCATTAGGAATGAATTTCAATGCTTCAAAAAGAAATGAAATAAGAAGCTATAAAGCTAATTAGAAAAAAAAATATTAGTTCATCCAAAACCAAAATAAAGAAATTAATTAGCGAAAACTGTCAGAAAAATTATTCTTTATCGCTTCACTGTTTTGGTTCCTTTTATTTCTTAATCTTTTTTAAGGAAAATAAAAACTTCCTATCTCGTTGATTAAAGCTTTTTTTTTTACTGTTTCTTTATAAAATAATCTAGATTAAAAAAATTCTAGTTACAAAAGATACATTAGCTAATTGGAAAGATATGGAGAAATAACTAAATGTGAAATATTAAAGAATTTTTTGAAATATTAAAGAAAATTCGTGTTACAGAAAAATAACTGATTGGCAACATATGAAAAATATAGATAACTTGTGAAATATAAAAAAAATGCTGAAATATTCAAATCAAAACATTAATACTTGTCATTTTAATTGCATGTATAAATAATTGTTTCCATGTGTAACGCATTAAAAGTCTTATAGTTTTCTATAGTGAGTCTGAAATAACGTGAAGTGCATATTGCCCCTCAGGATAAGAATTATGGAAAGATGACTTAATAAAAACTTAAGGAAATATAGTGATTTGGGGAAGGAAAATAAGAAAGAACAAAGGAGTTTAATTGCGGAGTAAACCATCAGTCATCCATCCTGGAAATTTCCAGATAAAAATTAATCTAAAGAATGTTGCTTATACAAGACTTATTTATGTAATGAAATATGCCTGAGAATATCAAATCATAAAATAATGTGATATAAAAACAACTAAAAACGTATTCGGATGTTCAGTAACATAAAATCCCGAGGGTTAAATGGTGTCTCCTTTTATATAAAATATATATATATATATATTTTTTTTTTAAATTGCAACTACACGAAGTTCAGTCACAAAAAAATATTCTTACTTTTATGAAGATTCAAAATTGATTTTCTGAAGTACCAATATGGTTCAAATTGATAAGCAATCAATTAAGTAAAACTGAAAGAAAGGTTTTTTGTATTGTAACTATAATAACTTCTTTCTGGACAACGAATATTTGATTTTGATTTGTTATGCAGCTCCAAAACTGATTTTCTGTATGACCAATATGGTCCATTTTTTTTTGGTTCCTAAACTAAAAATAAAAAAGTAATACTTGATCATCTAAGTAGATAATCAGTCCTGCAACAAAATTTGAATTCCAAAGAGAAGTCAGATTAATATCATTGCCTCCTTGTTACATGGAAGTTTACTCATCTCCTTAACATCGATTTACGACCCAAAACGCAACGATGCAGGGAGGGGTTGAGGGAGGGGGAGGGGGAGGGGGGGGGCAAATATTTAGAAAGGGGCTTCTGACCCAAATCCTCAACAGACATTGTGGACCAGGGTCAGAAGCCCTGTCTGAGCTTTCTCTCCCGCTTCGACTCGCTAGGGGATAAATCGCCAGGCGATTTCCCTGAAGCCTAAATCCGCAGGTGACTTTCCTGCATATTCTCTCTCTCTCTCTCTCTCTCTCTCTCTCTCTCTCTCTCTCTCTCTCTCTCTCTCTCTCTCTCTCTCTCTCTCTCTCTCAAAATACTATTCGTTGCTTCAATCCAAAGGTCACATGCGTTGTATATGTAAATAGAACTTATCTTTGGCAAATGGAAACATGAAAACATCAGATGAAAATACTCTCTAATTGCTGGTTTGCCAGTTTATGTTATTTTACGTACGTGTAAAAGGTCACGAGAAACAGAAATGTCATTAATTTCTAAAATAAAAACGATTTTTATTCGAAACTATCCTTTAATGAAGTAACAAATGCTTATACAATTTTTACTATTTCTGTAAAGATTTTCGAGGTTATGTTATTATACTTTTTATAGCTTAGCTACAAATAAAAAGACTAGAAATACTAAGCTCAAAACAATGCAGGAAACTATGTTAAAAATCTTTATTACTAAGCGTAACAAAGTTTTGACGAAATATTTTTTCCAAACCGAAATTAATTGAAATAATGTTCTCATGAAACCGATCTATAGATAAAATATATACAGTGATTCTCATTTGAAATCTTACTACTTTGATTTTTTAGCAAAAGTAAACAGGAAATGGAACTATTGGAGTATTCATTAATGGTAATTATGCATTTTATAAAGTTAATCGAATTTAGTTAATCAGTTTCTGATTATTGATTACAACATAGTTGTAAGACCGTATTGAAAAAAATAACAGCTTCTTTGGAAGTTATGAAGTTCAATAATAAAGTATTGAAGATTTAGTTTGACAGCTTCAATGTGTTTATAACGAATTTATTAAGAATTGCTTTCTTCGAGATGTAATTAGTACGAGATGTAATTACTATTTTAGTTACACATTTTTTTTTTTATCCGAATTTTACCACCCTCTTCACAAAAATATAAAAATTGACATTTCACCTCTTAAAACATGAATGTCTCAAAATTCAACTCAGTGAATACGCATTGTTCATTTAGTTGGGTAATATTCTCCAAATTTAAAATAGTTACCTTAGAATAACATGCAGTGAAGCGCCCTTTGTATATTTACTTTTCATCGCTCACACGGGCCTTGTATCAAATGGCTTTATTGTACCCAGGTTAATATTTTACGTCAGTTTTGTATCCGGCAATATTAATTAAAAGTACACAGAGCTTATTCGAAAAAAAAAATTTATATTTTATCACGCAATTAGATTAAACGTGATACGTTTTCGCTTGTGTTTTGTTGTATTTGATCTGTCCGCGTTTCCTAACTAGGTAAAATGAATCAACCCACACGAGGCAGTTGGGCCATTTTTTTTTTTTTTTTGACAAGTGTAGAATTGCTTATATATAAATGTCATGAACGAGGATGTTTCCATAAAACTATTGCTATTATTCTATTTATTTAATTGAAATGAGTGGGGAGTTGTTATACTTGTTATACGCAACTGATGACTGATTCAAATTTCAGTTATGCTAGGAAAATGAAAGGGTTATGTGGAAATATAATTGAATGTGAATTGTAATTGAAGGACTGTAATCATAATACGCACGGAGATCTGAAGACATTATCTTAGAAGTATTCTTTCAAGATACATATATACATACACATTATATATATATATACATACACATTTTATATATATATATATATATATATATATATATATATATATACATATATATATATATACACATATATATATATATACATATATATATATATACATATATATATATATATACATATATATATATATACATATATATACATACATATATATACATATATATATACATATATATATATACATATATATATATACATATATATATATATATATATATATATATATATATATATATATATATATATATATATATATATATATATATATATATATATATAGATAGATAATAATAATAATAGCTATGTCATGTAAACGAAAGGCTGACTCGCCAAAAAATAAGTTTCTTTCTCCATAGAAAATTGGATACAAAATTTGATCGATAACTAACATTTTGAAAGAAATAAATGAGTGGATGGAGAGTAATATAATATAGGTTTGGTGGATATTAGTCGGTCCTGACCATTTGACTGAATCTTTAATTTTATTCTAGATTAAGGAAATATACACCGATAACCTCCTCTCCCACGAAACAGCATAATCTATCATCGTCATCATCTCTTTCTACGCCTATTGACGCAAAGGCCCTCTAGAGTATTCATAGGCTAGATTCATCAAAGGATAGCCTGCTCCCAGTGATGTGTAGTGCCTATCTAACTAAGGCAATTGACCCCAGCCTATCTAACTAGGCAAGTGACCTCAGTGAGATCGGCTGCCAGGCATCAGGAGTAAAAGCACAAAAGACCATTTGTCCATCGCCTTAAACCCAATCCGTCACCCTTCTGCTAGTGACTTCATCGAGATTTACAGGTGCATTTCCTCCATACCCAAAGTTCTCGTTACTCGAAGCTGTTCATCCGCTTATATAACCGTTGACAAACATGGATTGCTAAGATATACCGCCTAGCACCGTAGACATAGCATTACTTTTGATTATTCGCATTAATATTTGGCCCCTGCTAGTGTTTATGCCAATAAAAATACAAGTAAACAAGCCATTCCCACAAAATTATTAGAGTTAATGCATCCATAATCTGAGATTATTAGAATTCGCGGAACACAATGGAAAATCAATCGAAAAACACTGGATATTCATCGGTTGGAGTACATAAAAATAATAAAATTTCCATCTTCATGCAAAGAATTTATTTTGCGGGTGTAGCTGCTTCTCTCTAAAAAAATACTTTACAATTAGTTTATTGAAAAAACTTCGATAGATTTCACAATGTGTGTGTGTATATCAGCGTTCCTACCATCCAAATCTAATGACTTGGGTTTATTTTTTTTCCTTTATATAGTTTCCCCCTGATCGTGAGCTTTTTTTCACACCTACGTTTTCTATCTCATTTCATTTTAGATTTTAAATCTCCCGACCGATTATAGAATTCATTTTAGGCTTGCACTTCCCCTGACCAATTACAGATTAATTTCAAGATTTAACTCGTCTTGGCCAATTACAGAATTCCTTCTAGGCTTGAACTTCCCATGGCCAATTAAAGAATTAATTTTAAGGTTTGACTCGTCCTGGCCAATTACGGATTCAATTCTAGATTTTAACTCGCCGTGCCCAATTACGTACTTGATTTTTAATTGTTGAACTCGTCATATCTACTCAATTTCATATTGTAACAAGTCCTGGCCAATCAAACAATTCATTTAAAGGATTTAACTCGTCCAGGCCAATTATAGAATTCATTTCAGGGTTTAACTCGTTTTGGCCAATTACAGAATTCATTTTAGGGTTTACCTTATCTTGGTCAATTGCAGAAAGAATTTTAGAATTTAACTTGTCTTGGCCAATTACATCATTTATTTTAGATTTTAACTCGTCCTGGCCAATTACAGAATTAATTTTAAGGTTTAACTCGCTGGACAGATACAGAAAGCAGTGTTTAGTTTAACTTGTCCTGGCTAATTACAGAACTCATTTTAAGATTTAACCCGTCCTGGTAAAAGACAGAATTCGTTTTTGGGTGTAACTTGTCTTGGCCAATTACAGAATCAATTTTATAGTTTAACTCATCCTGGCCAATTACAGAATTCGTTTAAGATTTAACTCGTCCTAGCCAATTACAGTTAATTTTAATGTTTACCTCGTCCTTGCCAATTACAGAATTCATTATACGGTTTAGCTCGTCTTACCAAATTACATAATTCATTTTAAGGCTTAACTCAGTCCTGACCAATTACAGAATTCATTTTAGGGTTTAACTCGTCCTGGCCAACTACAGAATTCATTTCAGGGATTAACTCATCTTGACCAATTCCAAAGCCCCTGTATGTTCATGAAGTATATCTTAAAGTAAGAAGATTGAGGAAAAAAAAACCCTTAATGAAGGAAATCTGGAGCATCTCTACCATTAAGACATCAGACGCAACCTGTGGACAAGAGAAATGGCCCACCGAAAAAAAAAACTTTTTTTTTTTTTTCCAGGACTACTGTTGGTAAAAGACAACTAATTCTAGCACTTGCTACTATGATTTCACTTATATTTTACGTGGATTATACATTACACGTATCCCTCATATATTGTTCACAGTAAATTGAAATTATAGATAATAAGATATTGTTAATGTTAAAAAATTACTTTTCTCATTCCAGAGTAGTAGTACTTAAGGGAGTTAAAGAATAAAATTCATAAATATATTGAAAACGATTAAAATTAGTTTAATTTTACCCTAAATTTTATTAAAACTTGAAATCAATGCAAATTTTGTTTACCTACGATACACGTTTCATAAACATCTCTTGCATTATGTTCCCCTCTCACTTCTCTGTGTATAAATATTAATTTTCAGCAAAGGCAGTATGTAAAGAATGAAATTGAATCCATTCATTATAAATACAAAATTTTAATTTCAATTCAAATCTAATACCAAGTGGGTGTATTCTCAAATTTCTTTCGAAGCATTCTACATAAAAAAATAACATGAGTAATGACTTCATTTGCAATTGAGCAGAATATCAATTAAGATAAAAAAAAATATTTCTATAACTGACATTGCTTATTTACTAAAAAGCTGTGGCAGATATTAGTAGGTTAATTGTAAATCACTGAAATTAATGACATCAAAATTTAATCAAAATATTAACGATTCCGTATAGTCTTACATTTGCAAACTTTTAATGATTATAACAAGATACTGAACAAAGGTTCAATGTTGAATACTGCAAAGGATAGAGCAATCCATGCAACGTACTAGCATATAATGAGATAGATAAATGATAGTTTGATCTGAAACAGTCACTTCATGCGATTAATATCTGCAGGAATTCGACACGCAAATATTGTTATTCTACAATGAAGAAAACC
>NC_090735.1:59645601-59650601 GCF_036898095.1 Palaemon carinicauda
CCCCTTGAAAATGACATACTGTACATGTTAAATGGGGCGCCCTGATCTAGAGAGGCGAACTGTAGGCGGGTCATCTGGCAGAAGATAAACAGGTTTTAGACGATCAATGGAGACCCTGTCTTCTTTGCCCCGAATGTTTAGTAGGAATGCTTATGGACTGCGTCGGATCACAAGGAAAGGGCCTGTGTAAGGGGGCGTTAGTGGTGGCTTGCTAGTGTCGTTGCGCAGGAAGACGTGCGCTGCAGAGTGCAAGTCCGTTGGTATGTGATGCTTCGCTGGGGGCTTGTAAGTCTGGCGGCATGGAGTAAATTTTCCCATGACGTGACGTATGCGCTGGAGATCGGAGGAGGAGGTTGTAGAAGGAAAAAATTCGGCAGGGACGACCAACGGGTTGCCATACACCATTTCAGCTGCCGAGACGTCGAGGGCGTCTTTAGGAGTGGTCCTTAGTCCCAGGAGGACCCAGGGAAGCTGAGTAAACCAGTTGCAATCCTTGCAGCGGGACATCAAAGCTGCTTTGAGGGTGCGATGAAAACGTTCAACCATTCCATTGGCAGCGGGGTTGTAGGCCGTTGTCTGATGTAGGGTGATGACCAGGAGATTCGCTAATGACGTCCACAATTGAGAGGTGAAAGTGGTTCCCCTGTCAGAAGTAATATGCTCAGGAATACCGAATCTTGAAATCCATCCAGAGAGTAAGGCAGATGTACATGAGGCGGACGTTGCAGTTTCCATGGGAATGGCTTCAGTCCAACGAGTTGAGCGGTAAACAGGTAACGATGTCCTTGTGATGTGGGTAGGGGGCCTACAACGTCGACGTGAATGTGTGCGAAACGACGCTGAGGTTGAGGAAAGGTGCCCACTCCTGAATCCGTGTGTCGATGTACTTTGGAAGTTTGGCAAGAAGTACAGGCGCGGACCCAATCCTTAGCATCCTTAGAAAGGCCATGCCAAATGAACTTTGCCTTCAGCAGCTGTGCAGTAGAACGGCACGAAGCATGTGAAAGGCCGTGAATGAAAACAAACACCTGTCGGCGCATGGGAGCAGGAATCCAAGGTCGCGGTCTACCAGTACTGACGTCACTGAGAAGGGTGGTGCTGGAGTCTTTGAGGGGAAAGTCTTCACAACGGAGGGACGTGCAGGATGTCCTACAAGCTTGATACTCTGGATCCTGTCGTTGGGCTTCAGCCAGGGCGTTATAATCCAATCCCAGTTGAACGGCAGCCAACATGTTTCTTGACAGGACATCGGCAACAGGATTCATTTTCCCAGGGACATATTGGAGGGTGCAATTGTATTCAGCCACGGCGGAGAGATGTCGGCGTTGACGGGCGGACCAGGCGTCAGACTGTCGAGTGAAGGCGTGCACCAGAGGCATGTGGTCTGTGCGAATGACGAAGGGCGTACCTTCTAAGAAATGGCGAAAGTGACGGACAGCCAAGTGCACCGCCAGCAATTCTCGATCGAAGGTAGAATAACCCGATTCTACCTTGGACAGTTTTCTGCTGAAGAAGGCCAATGGGCGGGGCGAGCCTTTGACCACCTGCTCGAGTACTGCACCAATAGCGACGTTGCTGACATCGGTGGAGAGAAGGAGAGGGGCATGTGGGATAGGAAAAGTGAGAGCCGCAGCAGTTGATAGGGCCTTCTTTGCATTGCAGAAGGCTGCTTCTTGAAGGGGACCCCACTTCAGGTCCTTTGGCTTGCCCTTGAGGGAGGCGTAGAGGGGAGCAAGAGTGGCGGCAATGGCTGGCAGAAAACGGTGATAATAGTTGATCATCCCCAAGAATCTTTGACGGTCGAGGACGCGGGGAAGTTCTGAACGGCAGCTACCTTCTCAGGGAGGGGATGGACTCCTTCAGGAGTGATACGGTGCCCTAAGAACGACACTTCGTTGGCGCCAAAGGTACACTTGTCGTACCGGACTACAAGGCCGTTTTGTTGCAGGCGGTCGAGCACGATGCGCAGGTGACGGAGGTGTTCCTCTTTTGAGGAGGAGAACACAAGTATGTCGTCCACATAACATACACAGAAAGGGAGGTCCCCTAAGATGCCATCCATGAGACGTTGAAACGTTGCCCCAGCATTACGAAGGCCAAAACAGGAGTAATTGAAGGTGTATGTACCAAACGGAGTGGTGATGTCGGTCTTGGGGATGTCTTCTGGGTTCATAGGCACCTGATAATACCCCTTCAGGAGGTCGAGCGTAGAGAAAACCTTCGCTTTGTGCAGGTAGGAGGTTCTGTTTGCATGTTCAGGCGCCTGTAATCCCCGCACGGACGGAGGGAGCCGTCTTTCCTCAGAACGATGTGTAAGGGTGACGACCATGGGCTGGAGGCCTTTTGGCAAAGGCCCATTTCCTCCATTTCAGCGAACGTCTGTTTGGCGGCTGCCAATCGTTCCGGTGCCAGACGTCTGAATTTTGCGAAGACTGGGGGTCCCGTCGTCTTGATATGGTGATAAATACCGTGCTTGGCAGGAACCCTGGGCGTTTGGCGAAGTTCTGGACGGAAAACTTCCGGGTACAACGTGAGGAGGTGGGTGTAGGCATCCGTGGGTGCGCTGATGTGGAGAGCGAGGTTAGAGGGGTCGGGTTGAAGAGGTGTCGACAAGTACGAGTCTGCGTTGACCAATCGTCGGTGGGCGACATCGACCAGAAGGTGGAAATGAGAGAGGAAATCCGCACCGAGGATTGGCATTGTGACCTCAGCAACGAGAAACTTCCAATTGAATTTACTGTTTCCAAACGATAATGTGAGGTTCTCGTAACCGTAGGTGGGTATCGCAGATCCGTTGGCAGCTATCAAGTGGACGTCAGCAGATGTAGACAGACTACGTCGTGCCTTGAAGAGTTTCCTTGGCAAAAGAGAATGACAAGCACCCGTGTCTACCAAAAATCGCACGCCCATTCCTGCATCCTGTAAAAAGAAAAGATTAGAAACACGGGAGGCTACCGCCACAAGCGATGGCCTACTTACACGTTTTTTGGCCACTGACAATCCTTGGCATATTTCTTCACGGTTGCCCCGAATCTGAAGTGGTAGTAGCAAAACTGCAGCGGATGGGAGGTAGTAAGTGGCTGTAGAAGTCGTTCATTGGGGCGCGAGCGATTGGTGGGTGGTGGGCGGCTGTGTCGCCGCTTCGGCACGTCACGGGGTAGGCGTGTATGTCCTACGGCATTCATGTCAGCTTCGGTTGACGTTGAATAGGCATCCTCGTCGTCAGGGGTGGAGGCGTTGATGGAGGTCTTGAAGTGGCTGTCCATAAGGGCGTCGGCTTTGGTCATCAAGTCCTTTATGGGTAAACTATCAACATCGGGTATGGCAGCGCGTACAGGTTCGGGTAAACGGCGTATCCAAAGGGCACGAAGTAGGTTCACCTCACAAGGAGAGCCGTCTGCGACAGGTTGAAGGCGAGCGATACTGGTCATTTCTCTGAGGGCAAGCGAAGCCCTTTGGTCCCCCAACGGTGGTTGCGAGAGCTGAAAAAGTTTTGCTATACGGGCTGTTGGCGATGGCGAGTACTGCTGCAGAAGGTATGTTTTGAGGGCGTCATACGCTATTGGGGTGTCTCCTTGTTCACAAAGCCAGTCGGATATTTCTGGGAAGGTGTCCTCGGGTATCGCCGCGAGAACATAATCCGCTTTGGTGATTGAGCGAGGCACGCCCCCTGATACGAAACTGGACTTCTGCGCGCTGAAACCAAGCAAACGCCTCTCCGCTGGCAAACGATGAAAGTTTGAATGGAGCGGCCGCAGCACCAACTGCCGTAGAGTCCGCCATAGTACCAACGATGAAGGGGCGAGGGGGTGGGGGTGGAAGGCAGTGGGAGCGAGTCTACTTTCTGGGTCACCAATGTGACGAGCCGAGAGAGGGTTGTGAACTCAAAGGCAGGATGCAATCAACTGAGTTGTTTATTAAGGAACACTCTCCTTTATATACAAAACCTCAAGGCAACAGGACATAACATGTTTGAGAGACAGACAATGTTACAGAGCAAAACCGGAGACATGATCATTCAGGTTCTTTTTAGTGCGAGGGAAGAGTGCAGATACAAGCATAATATATACAAAATAATTATGTACAATTGTGTGACACACGGTTGGTACAACATTTTTATCTAGTTGATTACTCTGATGTCCTTAGGCAATCTATTTGGAATCTTCTGGAAGTAGCTATGTTTTATATATAAGCGACCCTAGGGATGCATAGATCAGATAGAGAATTCCAGCCTTAAGTCATAGCCATCTCCCCCTTTCTCTCTCACACGCCTCTCATACTAGATCAATGCATTGTTATAAAAGTGTCCACAGTGAAATCTCAAAGTTTTCGTGTGACGGGTTTTTGTAAGCATAGTGAGTATTTATAAAAATTCTCTTAGGTGTTTTTAGTTCTGGCCCTGTAGAAACATAAAAGGTATTTGCATCGTGATCTAGTTATCTATTTTTAATAAGTATCCAATTTAAATGTTGGTGTAAAATTTATCTCAAGTAAAACAAGTGATTGTATAATTTTCATAAGTATTATTTCTTTTGTCTTAGGCTAAGGTTTTATTCAGATTTGATATTTCGAGTCCAGCGATTGTATAATTTTCAGTGTTATTATTTCTTTTGTCTTAGTCTAGGGTTCATTTAGATTTAATATTTCAAGTCAAGTGATTATATAATTTTCTGAGTGTATTTATTTCTTTTGTCTTAGTTTAAGGTTTATTCATATTTGTTATTTCAAGTCAAGTGGTTATATGATTTTCAGAGTGTAACATTTCTTTTGTTTACACTTAATACTTTGAGTGATTTATTTTTGTTCTTTTGTGAATTCTTTCAAAGTGTTGTAATTTACACAGAATATATTTATTTTTGTAAAGAGTGTATCATTTAAATCACTAGTGTTTATTCCATACTCATTCATATCCTGTTAGGTGGTTTTAAATAATTCGTAATATAATTACCCAGTTTTGTTTTGAGTGTGCTAAAGAGACCTTTGGATATTGAGTGTTTCAT
>NC_090735.1:59658101-59668101 GCF_036898095.1 Palaemon carinicauda
GTTAAGTAGGGCTCCCTGATCTAGAGAGCCGAACTGTAGGCGGGTCATCTGGCTGGAGATAAGCAGGTTTTAAACGATCAATGGAGATCCAGTCTTCTTTGCCACGAATGTTTCATAAGAATGCTTACGGACTGCGTCGGACCACAAGGAAAGGGCCCGTGTAAGGGGGTTTTAGCGGTGGCTTGCCAGTGTCGTTGCGCAGAAAGACGTGAGTTGCAGAGTGCAATTCTGTCTGTATGTGATGCTTCGCTGCAAGCTTGCAAGTCTGGCGGCATGGAGTAAATTTTTCCACGACGTGAGGTATGCACTGGAGATCGTCGGAGGAGGTTGCAGAAGGAAAATTTCGGCAGGGACGACTTAATGGTTCATTAGGTTCTTTAAAAATACTAAAAGAATTGGGACTGGAATGAACCAATGGACTGCAACAACCAAAGGGGTGGGTAAAACAGAAAATACTCAAGTTCCTTAACCTAGTTTATTTTACAAAAATTATACAAAAATAAATTATATACAATAATTACAATGAGTACAGGTAATGGGAAGCACAGAGACATAAATGATCGTTACCACCAAACCAGTTAACCTTTAAAATCACAAATATAGTTTACTTGAAGTTAAAGTACATGATAAATAATTATCAAAATTAATCAACAACAAAAAACACAGTAAGCAGCAGCCATGAAAAATTAATAATAGAAACTTCTCATTATTATATAAATAATAAATACGAGCCCATACACTGGCTCTTCCAACAAATAAACATCCACAAACAATCCCTGATCCTCGAGGACGTCCATCGAACACTACGGGAACAACCACGCCAGTGTCGATACAGCAGCCACTTTGCTGCTACCGAAGAATAACTCTTCAAATCCATCTCGACCTCGAGGACTAGGTTAAGGACAAGTCACCACCAACTAGGAGATACTCCAAAGCTGGGACTGCTGCCATACACCATTTCAGCTCCCAAGACGTCGAGGGCGCTTTTAGGAGTGGTCCTTAGTCCCAGGAGGACCCAGGGAAGCTGAGTAAACCAGTTGGAATCCTTGCAGCGGGATATCAAAGCTGCTTTGAGGGTGCGACGAAAACGTTCAACCATTCCATTGGCAGCTGGGTTGTAGGTAGTTGTCTGATGTAGTGTGATGCCCAGGAGATTTGCTAATGATGTCCACAATTGAGAGGTGAAAGTGGTACCCCTGTCAGAAGTAATATGCTCAGGGATACCAAATCTTGCAATCCATCCTAAGAGTAAGGCAGATGTACATGAGGATGACATTGCAGTTTCCATGGGAATGGCTTCAGGCCAACGAGTGGAGCGGTTGATGACAAACAGGTAACGATGTCCTTGTGATGTGGGTAGGGGCCTACAACGTCGACGTGAATGTGGGAGAAACGACGCTGATGTTGAGGAAAGGTGCCCACTCCTGAATCCGTGTGTCTATTTACTTTGGAAGTTTGGCAAGACGTACAGGCGCAGACCCAATCCTTAGCAGTCTTAGAAATGCCGTGCCAAATGAACTTCGTCTTCAGCAGCTGTGCAGTAGAACGGCACGAGGGATGTGAAAAGCTGTGAATGAAATAAAAATTTCTGTCGACGCATGGAAGCAGGAATCCAAGGTCGCGGTCTACCAGAACTGACATCATAGAGGAGGGTGGTGTTGGAGTCGTTGAGGGGGATGTCTTCCCAACGGATGGATGTGCAGGATGTCCTACATGGTTGATACTCTGCATCCTGTAATTGGGCTTCAGCCAAGGCGTTGTAATCCAATCCCAGTTGAACGGCGGCCAATGTGTTTCTTGACAGGGCATCGGCAACGAGATTAATTTTCCCAGGGACGTCTTGAAGGGTGCAACTGTATTCAGCCACGGCGGAGAGATGTCGGCGTTGATGGGCGGAGCAGGCGTCAGACTGTCGCGTGAAGACATGCACCTTGAGGCATGTGGTCTGTGCGAATGATGAAGGGCGTACCCTCTAAGAAAAAGCAAGTGACGGACAGCCAAGTGCACCGCCAGCAATTCACGATCGAAGGTAGAATAACCCGATTCTGCCTTGGACAGTTTTCTGCTGAAGAAGGCCAATGGGCGGGGCGAGCCGTTGACCACCTGTTCGAGTACTGCACCAATAGCGACGTCGCTGGCATCGGTGGAGAGAAGTAGAGTGGCACGTGGGACAGGAAAAGTGAGAGCTGCAGTAGGTGATAGGGCCTTCTTTGCATTGCAGAAGGCCGCTTCTTCAAGGAGACCCCACTTCAGGTCTTTTGGCTTGCCCTTGAGGGAGGCATAGAGGGGAGCAAGAGTGGTGGCAATGGCTGGCAGAAAACTGTGATAATAGTTGAACATCACCAAGAATTCCTGCAGAGGTTTGACGGTCGAGGGCGTGGGGAAGTTCTGAACGGCTGCAGCCTTCTCAGTGAAGGGATGGACTCCTTCAGGAGTGATGCGATGACCTAAGAACGACACTTCAATGGCACCAAAGGTACACTTGTCGTACCGCACTACAAAGCCGTTTTGTTGCAATCAGTCGAGCATGATGCGTAGGTGACGGAGGTGTTCCTCTTTTGAGGAAGAGAACAAAAGTATGTCGTCCACATAACATGCACAGAAGTGGAGGTCCCCTAAGATGCCATCCACGAGACGTTGAAAAGTGGCCCCAGCATTACGAAGGTCAAAACAGGAGTAATTGAAGGTATATGTACCAAACAGAGTGGTGATGGTGGTCTTGGGGATGTCTTCTGGGTTCATAGGCACCTGATAATACCCCTTCAGGAGGTCAAGCGAGAAGAAAACCTTCGCATTGTGCAGGTAGGAGATCACGTCGGCGATGTTTGGGAGGGGGTTGTGATCCGGTTCTGTTTGCATGTTCAGGCTGCTGTAATCCCTGCACGTACGGAGGGAGCCGTCTTTCTTCAGAGCGATGTGTAAGGGTGACGACCATGGGCTCTAGGCCTTTTGGCAAGGGCCCATTTCCTCCATTTCAGTGAACGTCTGTTTGGCGGCTGCCAATCGTTCCGGTGCCAGATATCTGAATTTTGCGAAGACTGGGAGTTCCGTTGTCTTAATATGATGATAAATACCATGCTTGACAGGAGCCATGGGTGTTTGGCGAAGTTCTGGACGGAAAACTTACGGGTACGACATTAGGAGGTGGGCGTAGGCATCTGTGGGTGCGCTGATGTGGAGAGCGAGTTTGGAGGGGGCGGGTTGAACAGGTGTCAACAAGTACGAGTCTGCGTTGACCAATTGTCGGTGGGCGACATCAACCAGAAGGTAGAAATGAGAGAAGAAATCCGCGCCGGGGATTGGCAATGTGACGTCAGCAACGAGAAACTTCCAATTAAATTTACCATTTCCAAATGATAATGTGAGGTTCTCTTAACCGTAGGTGGGTATCGCAGATCCGTTGGCAGCTACCAGGCGGACGTCGGCAGACGTAGACAGACTACGTCGTGTCCTGAAGAGTTCCCTTGGCAAAAGAGAACGACAAGCACCCGTGTCTACCAAAAATCGCACGCGCATTCCTGCATCATGTAAAAAGAAAAGATTAGAAACATGGGAGGCCACCGCCACGAGCGATGGCCTACTTACATGTTTTTGGCCACTGATAATCCTTGGTACATTTCTTCGCGGCTGCCCCGAATTTGTAGTGGTAGTAGCAAAACTGCGGCTGATGGGCAGTAGTAAGTGGCTGTAGAAGTCATTGATTGGGGCGCGAGCGAGTGGTGGGTGATGGGTGGCTTTGTCGCCGCTCCTTCTCGTCACAGGGTAGGTATGTATGTCCTACGGCATTCACGTCAGCTTCGGTTGACGTTGAATAGGCGTCCTCTTTGTCAGGAGTGAAGGCGTTGATGGAGGTCTTGAAGGTCATGAAGTGGCTGTTCATAAGGGCGTCGGCTTTAGCCATCAAGTCTTTTATTGGTAAACTATCGACATCGGGTATGGCAGCGCGTACAGATTCGGGTAAACGGCATATCCAAAGAGCACGAACTAGGTTCACCTAACGAGGAGAGCTGTCTGCAGCAGGTTGCAGGCAAGCGATACTGGTAATTTCCCTGAGGGTGAGCGAAGCCCTTTTGTCCCCCAATGGTTGTTGAGAGAGCTAAAAAAGCTTTGGTATACGGGTGGCTGGCGACGGCGAGTACTGCTGCAGAAGGTATGTTTTGAGGGCATCATACGCTATTGGGGCGTCTCCTTGTTCACAAAGCCATTCGGATATTACCGGGAAGGTGTCCTCCGGTATCGCCGCGAGAACATAATCTGCTTTGGTGGTTGAGCGAGTCACGCCCTTGATGCGGAACTGGACTTCTGCGCCCTGAAACCAAGCAAACGCCTATCCACTGGCGAACGACAAAAGTTTCAATGGGGCGGCGCCAACTTCCATGGAGTCCGCCGTAGTACCAATGATGGAGGGGTGGGGGGTGGGGGTGGAAGGCGGGAGGAGCGAGTCGACTTCCGGGGTCACCAATGTGACGAGCCGAGAGAAGGTTGTTACTCCAAAGGTAGGATGAAAGCAACCGAGTAACTTTATTACAGAACATCAGTTTATATATACATCAACTCCAGGCAAAATGGGCATAAAAGACATAACAGGCAATTTCATGTTCAACCGACACCGCACCGGTTAACAGTTAACGGTGAGAAAAACAGACATGTTATTTCAAGTCCTTATCAGTGCGAGGGGAGAGCGAAGATATAAGCATAACATATACACAAAATGAAACGTCGTTACCATGTACAATTGTGTGACACACGGTTGGTACAGAAGCCTCGTTCATGCGCGTCATGGGTTTGGGGAATTAATTACATGAAATAATATACAAATATGTTTTGCCTTTCCCAATTAACACTCAAAGTTAAATGAACTTTCAACACATTTTATTTTCATGTAAATTTTATCTCTTGATATAAGGGGCATCTACTGTATACGTATTTCTAAACAAAATCTGTTCTGAAAATATGAAAAATTTTAACACATTCAGAGGATTGTGATTTAGATAGAAATTCATCTTTCGTGATAAGGAGGCGTCTATAGGAATTTCTGAACAAAATCATTTTTGAAAATATGATAAAACTTTAACACAAAGAAATTTCGATACCAATATCTTTCTCAAGATGGTAAAGGACATATAAGATCATTTAGGAAAATTGAATAAAAATGATAATCACACGCATGATTTAATTTGGAGGATTTCTCACCAACTTAACTATCGTACCTCAAGTGTTCCATACACTCTCGTACACTGCAACGGTTTTGATTTTTTATCTTGTCACTCACTCTACTCTGCATTGTTAATAGACCGACCAATTTCATCATGTTAACTCTTTGAATTTTTATGAGGTCCTTTAGAAGTGGCTGTATATAAACTCGACAATATTGTTTAATAAAGTTTAGTGGCATTTACCTCGCCTCTAAGTTATCACCTAACTGGCCCCTCACACATTAGTGACCACCGAGTGTCCAGCTCCCTTCCTCCTTCCCCCTCACTGCTGTATCTTACCGTTTGATGATACTGCCCTCCAACACTGAATCAACTATTAACGTCACACCCCTGAAACTACAATTCTTCGACAGCGGAGAAGTATTCGCCTGGATTCAGGGCGCCAGTACGCTAAGTCCAGTTTCACATCAAGGGCGTGACTCAGTCAAGCACAAGCCGACTATGTTCTCGCAACAATCCCCAAGGACATTTTCCTGGAAATATAAGATTGGTTTTGTGACCAAGGGGACAACCCAATAGTGTACGAAGCCCTCAAACTTACCTTCTAAAGCAGTACTCACCATCGCCAGCCATCCAAATAACTAGACCATAAATTATCAGCTCTCCTTACAACCCTTGAGAGACCAAAAGGCTTCTCTCACCCTGCAGCCAGTAGCCGACGGCTCTCCTCTGGAAGTGAATGGTACGGCGCCTACCCAAACCTGTATGCGCTGCCATCCCCGTGGACTACATTTTCCCCATGAAGGACCTAATGACCAAAGTCGATGCCCTTATGTACAGCCATTTCACCACCTTCAAAGACCTCCATCAACGCCTCCACTCCTAACGAAGAGGACAACCATTAAACATTGACTGAAGCTGACGTGAAAGAGGTAGAACACAGATGCCTATAATGTGACGCGCCGGAGCAGCGACAAAGCCATCCATCATCCACATTTATCATACCTCATTTACGCCCCAACCAATGACCTCCCCAGCCACTTACTTGTGTCCATCAGCCACAGTTATGGTACTGCCACTCCAGATTCTGGGCTGCTGCGAAGAAACATGCGATTGGTTGTTCGTGGACAAAAAAAAAGTGTAAGTACGGCATCGCTTGCAACAGTGACCTACCATTACTAATCTTTTCTTTTTACATGATGTAGGTATGAACATGCAATTTTTGATAGACATAGGGGCTTGCTGTTATCTTCTGCCAAGGCCACTCTCCAGTACAAGACGTAGTCTGTCTAAAGCTGCTGATGTATTTGGGATCCCCACTCATGGTTACATGCGCCTCACATTATCATTTAGAAGCGTCAAATATCACCAGAAGTTTCTCCTTGCCGACGTCCCATTGCCAATCCTTGGAGCGAATTTCCTCTCACATTATCAGCTCCTGGTCGATGGTGTTCACCAATGGCTATTAAACACTGAATTTTACTCTTCAACACCTCTCCAACCAGCCCCCTTTGACCTCGCTCTCCCCAACAGTGCACTTACGGATGTCTACTCTCACATACTCATGGCATACCCGGAAGTTTTCTGTCCAGAATTTTGGCAAACGCCCACGGTTCTCGCCAAACATGGTATTTGTCACCATATCAAGATGACGGCGCCCCTAGTTTTTGCCAGAATCCGGTATTTGGCAAAGGATTGTTTGGCAGCCGCTAAATAAACGCCTGCCAAAATGTTAAAAATAGGCCTTTGCCAAAAGACCATAAGCCCATGGTCATTACCCTTACACACCGTACTGAAGAAAGATGGCTCTCTGCTCCTCTTGTTGGCCTGAAGCCCTTCCCATGGAAACTGCGATATCTGCCTCAAGTCCATTAGCCTGACTCTGTGGGTGGATAGTGAGATTTAGTATCCCTGAGCATGTTACTTCTGACGTTATTAGCGAATCTCTTGGAAATCCCCCTATATCAGACAACTGCCTACAACCCTGATGCCACCGGAATGGTTGAACGTTTTCATGGCACCCTCAAAGCAGCATTGATGTCCCGCTGCAAAGACTCTAACTGGTTTACTTAGCTTCCCTGGGTTCTCCTAGGATTAAGAACCACTCCTAAAGATGCTTTGGATGTCTTGGGAGCTGAAATGGTGTATGGCGAACCATTGGTTGTCCCTGCCGAATTTCACCCATTTACAACCTCCTCCGATGATCTCCAGTGCCTAGATGTTGTGGAAAATTTACTCCTTCCTGCCAGACTTATGAGCCCTCAGCAAAGTAACACATACTGATAGATCTACACTCAAAAATACCTGTTTTCCTGTGCAACAATACTAGCAGGCTACCAATAACGTCCCTTACACAGGTCCTTTCCTCGTGACCCATTGTACGCAGAAAGTATTCTTAATTAGCATGCGTGGCGAAGAAGACAAGTCTCTCCATTGATCGCCTAAAATCTGCATATCCCCGGCCAGAATACCAGCCTTCAGTACATCTCTCTAAAGCAGGCCGTCCTATTTCATACATATGTCATTTTTATGGGAGGAGCCATGTACCGCACTAGTTTCATACAGGCTCGTAAACTGTAACTGTTTTGATTTATTATCTTATCACTCGCTCTTTCCTGCACTGTTAATAGACCAACCAATGTTATCATGTTAACTCAAGCTTTAATATGTTTGAATTTTTGAGACGTTCTTCCTCAGAAGTCACTGAATATAAACTCGATGATTGTTTGATAAAGTTTAGCTGTATTCGCCTCTGCTTTCAGTTACCACTCAAATGGCTCCTCGCGCACTACAAACAGTAAAACGAAAAGTGTTTTGAGCTATCATTTAACTGCTCAGTCAATGGAGGGATTTCGCCACCATTCATTCAAGTTTCTTAATCGGATTTTATTTCCATCTATTCTTCATTCCAAATATAAATCCGTTCGCCCACCCCAGACAGTTTTCCTTTTCCCTTGTTTTGTTATGCCCTTGTTTTCTCTTCCATGCATTTTGTTTGCTCTCACTCGCAACCCCCTTTTTATGCGTCCTTTCTTTGTATTTTTCTCGGCCTTAGATAACCATTTCTATTCCCTTTTAAAACGGGAGTTTTAATTCTTTCCCTGTCCCCGCACCACTGAAAGCTTTTGAGTCCCCCTTTTGATAAAAAGCGAACTATATTTCTTTGATTTATCTCCACGCCAGTTTACAGCCTTTTGTTTTTAATCACTGTGTATTGTCCTCTGTGAGAACGTAGAAAATGTTTGCTTTTGTTCATTGCATCTGGATATAATTCACAGTATTTCTTACCTGATGGAAGTGGAAGATATAATTCTCAGCATTTTCTTGCGCGATTTAGCGAAAACAGATAGTTCACAGGATTTCCTGCAGAATATGTATCGATATATAAAATATTCATACATTCGCACACACACGACATATATATATATATATATATATATATATATATATATATATATATATATATATATATATATATATATATATATATATATGTGTGTGTGTGTGTGTGTGTGTGTGCGTGTGTGTGTATTTTCAATGTACGATGCAGCTGAAACTGCATTCGCTGGGATAGATGTAAAGGAACCAACAAAGATGGGAATTTCAGTTTTCACTTTCTAAAGATTAGTGTTTTCTTGAGATGATAGAATCCACCCCTTTTCCATATATATTGATAGTTGCGTGTGTGTGTGCGTGATTTTATTCATATATGCTGGTGCGAGAGAGAGAGAGAGAGAGAGAGAGAGAGAGAGAGAGAGAGAGAGAGAGAGAGAGAGAGAGAGAGAGAGAGAGAGGTTTTTGAAGCCGAAACTAGATATCCTTATATATACTCATATCCGTACTGTATACACATTTGCAGTTATATAAACACATATGTAAAGTATATACATATATTTATATTTACATATATGCATATACGTAATATATGCTTGTATATATACAAATAGATAGACTGGTGCTACTATAGTGTGAGGTCTACCGCCATATGTCGCCTACCCAGGAAGCGCCATTGCAAAGGCAAAGCCTCAACCTGAATCTGATCTGGTGGAGGGTGAGGTCTACCGCGTGACCGATGTCCCAGAGCCCCGCACCTAACCATCGATCATGTGAACTGCCCAAATTCATCAGTGGCTTGCTTATAGCAACCTAAATGCCATGGGGTACCAGCATTCTACAGTGAACCACCGACAATAATAAGTGGATCCAGCGACAGGAGCACACACATAGGCAATTGAGCGATCGTGGTTGGACGCTAAAAACGATGATTCTGAAGAGATTAATGCGAGGTATTGGTCGTCAGCTGTTCCAGTCTCATCTTGATAATTTTTGCTGGAAGGTGATGAGAAAAAATTCCAATGATATATTTGTGTCATTCTTAGAAGATATGTTTAAATTAAGTGTTTATTGCTTAAACAAATGTATGAAATGTGTTGTATCTATGAGGGACGAATAACCAACAGTAGACCTCACGCTATAGAAGCCTACTAACGGGAGGTAGATCTCATGCTATAGTGTGGTAGACCTCACGCTATAGTAGCACAGATAGATTTTTATCATTATATATATATATATATATATATATATATATATATATATATATATATATATATATATATATATATATATATATATATATATATATATATATATACTAGCCCGATAATACTGCTAACTGTATTTAATAGGTTTTATTGCCTTATAAAAGTAAGAATAACCATAAGCGTCGTTAAGGGACGCTGTTTCCCAGCTTAAGCCCATTTTTTCTTTGCTCAGACCATCTGAGAACCTAAAGTTTTAAGAAGTTTTCAAACCTTTGATGTTATTTTTGCCACTGTGACATAGTG
>NC_090735.1:59680601-59683078 GCF_036898095.1 Palaemon carinicauda
TCGATCTACCCCTCATCATTATCTCACCCACATATGGTACTCGAATAATCTCGATTATAGTCTCATTTCTAATCCTGTCCTCCCATTTAACTCCCAATATCCTTCTGAGGGCTTTATTTTCAAATCTACCAAATCTATTGGAGATTTTTTCATTGTCATACCATGACTCATGTCCATAGAGTAACACCGATCTCACTAAAACTGATATATAGTCTAATTTTTATATGAAATTTTAAGCGATTTGATTTCCAAATTTTACTTAACCTAGCATTTGTCCGATTTGCTTTTTTTAATCTTTCACTAAACTAATTCTAAAGACCCTGTATTGGAGATCATTGTCCCTAAATACTTAAATGATTCTAACTCATTAATCCTTCCTCCTTCCAATGATATTTCATCTTCCATTGCATACTCCGTTCTCATCATCTGTCTTTCTTCTATTTATCTTCAGCCCCACCTCGTGTGATATTCCATGCATTCTGTTAAACTAGTATTGCAAGTCCTGTGGTGTTCTGCTAAGAAGGACAGCATCATCAGCATACTCTAGGTCTGCTAAATTCCTATCACCAATCCAGTCCAATCCTTCTCCATCTCTGACTGTTCTACACATTACAAAGTCCATGAGGAGGATAAAAAACATAGGTGAAAACTCATTCCATGAAGGAGGCAAATATGGCTGTCATTAATCCTACGTTGTTTATAAATAGTTCTCTAGCAATGAACAACCGAGGTCGACTAACTGTAAGAAACTTAATTCACAGATGAAGTAAATCGTAGCTCAAATATCTAACAAGATGTAAGTTCAAAGACCTTATATTTTCAGCAGTGGACTCACGATTCCACTACTGTAACTGCAAGGAACTTAACTCACAGGTAAAGTAAATCATAGTTCAAAATATCTTCCGAAATATAAGTTCAGACATTTTTCACCAGTGAACTCGCGGTACCATTACTGTAACTGTAAGGAATTTTATTCACAGATAAAGTAAATCGTAGCTAAAAATATCTTCCAAGATATAAGTTCAAAGACCTTATATTTTCAGCAGTGGACTCACGGTTCCACTACTGTAACGGTAACAAACTTAATTCACAGATGAAATAAGTCATAGTTCAAATATCTTGTTCCACTACTGTAACTGTAACGAACTTAATGCAAAGATAAAGTAAATCGTAGTTCAAAATATCTTCCAAGATACAAGTTCAAAGACCTTATATTTTCTCCAGTGCCCCCCCCCCCCACTGGAGAAAATAAAAGATCGCCGGAGACAGCAAAAAAAGTTAAACAACATATCAGTTTGTTTGGTTAGCGTTCGAATGTATTTTTTTTTTTGTGTGTGTGTATTACACACAAACACATTATCATACATATCAATCATATCGATATAGAATGGCCAAAACATGTTTTGGAAAATATTAGAAATTAATGAGTAAAACAAGCTTCATTATACTTTAGCATAATTGCAATTCAGATGCCAGACTTCATCTATCGAGTATCAAATTATTCATCAAAGAAAGTGGGCTCATACTGCACGTAATGTTACATGAACTTTGGCCTATGTTTTATAAAATAGTTCAAAATTTTGAAAAAAAAATTAAAATGCTAAGTTTTACGCAAGCACCTTTGTCATCAAATGTTGTTAATATCTCTCTCTCTCTCTCTCTCTCTCTCTCTCTCTCTCTCTCTCTCTCTCTCTCGAGAGAGAGAGAGAGAGAGAGAGAGAGAGAGAGAGAGAGAGAGAGAGAGAGAGAGAGAGAATATCTAACGTTTGTCTTTCATCTAGAATTTGACTTCGGGAATATTCTTTATAGTAATCCATTTTATTCTTTATATTTATTCTTCCAACTGTTATTATCTCACTATCTATAATCTCTAATTGGTAATAAAGAGCATGAGAGAGAGAGAGAGAGAGAGAGAGAGAGAGAGAGAGAGGAGAGAGAGAGAGAGAGAGAGAGAGAGAGAGACTTTTAAAAAACATAACTATACTTTTTAGTATCCTTTGACAATTTTGGAACGCTATATTAATCATATTTTCCTCTGTAGATATAAGTAACTGGTAATGATTTCACTAACATTCATATATGATAAACTTCATTATTCGTTGACTAATTAAAATATTCTTTTTAACATTTCGATAGTTTCTGATTATTGTTTGTGCTGATATATTCAGTTCTCTTTTAGCAAAGGACCAAGAACGATTAGCAATATTTTTTGGACTTGTAAAACACTTATTTTATTTGTTGGTATTGAATTATCAGAGAGGAAATCGTGTTACGTGGTTATGACCAAAAATCCGATAATGATCTAAAATATAAAAATGATCAAGATTTTTAACTGTACAAAGCTTCCGATGATGTAGGCTATAATCATATAAAGCAAACAATTTATCAAATATTCTATTAATTGAATGATTTTCATTTTTCATTTTTATCTTCAAGTTGCATCTACGATAATCAAAATACTAGGACTTCAGCATAAT
>NC_090735.1:59688578-59696078 GCF_036898095.1 Palaemon carinicauda
TCCAGAGCTCGCCAGCGAAGAGACAACATGCCTAAAAACAAGCTGACAAAAGGAAGGGGGAGATGGCCAGAAGCCAACAGGCTAGAGGCAGACACCACTGATAGAGATAATTCTCCTCATTAATCAATATCAAGTCTCGATCTCGTGATCCCGGAGACACAGCACGATACAAGCCAGAGACAGCCATCCAGTGAGGACAAGATGAAGCAGAAGAAGCGGGTCCGGATGTCGAAGAAAGAAATCCCTGACTACCACTGAACAGAAGAAGCGGAGACTAGGTTGGCCAACCTTGTGAAGGAGAACCCCATGCTGTTTGACAAGAAGCACAAGGAGTGGATCAACGTGGTAGCCAAGAACAGCCGGTGGAACAACTTGGAGAGCAGATGGAACCTCCTGCCACTGGTGCCCAATGCAAGAAGCGTTACGAGAACTTGAGGACCAGGGTTGGGAAGGTTTTGAAGAAGGAGAAGAAGAGTGGAGCTGGCCAGCCCCAAAGGAGTGCCTGTGAGGAGCAGATCATGGAGACATGGTCTTTCCTCATACAACACATCGTCCGGGGAGAGACAGTCCCCAGTGAGCAGTTTGCTGGCTCAGAGTCAGGTGCAGTGACGGTCAGCGACAGAGACGATGATGAAGTGAGGTCCACAGGTTCCCACAGCCAAGCATCTGCTAGCAACTGGAAGGACAAGGGCAAGGGGAAGCGGTCTAGCCCAACAACAGACACCACATCCAGCGACACCTGGGTGTCCCACAAGGACATCAGTACTGTAGTGAAAAATGTGAGAATCCCAATGTCTACATGAAGATTGTATTCCAGTTTCATCCATTGTTTTTGACATAGAATGTGCAACATGTTGCATTGAAATGCTGTACTAAATTGTAACAATGTTTGTATGTTTCAGATCATGTCCAAAGCAGATTCCTTGGGGACTTCGTTCACCGGCCAGCACAAGATCGTTCACGATTTTTCGTGCCTGCTGGAAGGCCACATGCATGCCATCCCAGAGGACTACTGGCATGAATTCCAGATAGACTGCCTCAACCTTGTACACTACTACAGGCAGCGGCGTCAGGTCTTCCAGCAGCCACATCAACAGCCAATCATGATGACCTGGCCAGGCCCACAGCAGCAGCAACCTTGGCAGCCCCCTCAGCAGCAGCAGTTCTGACATCCACCTCAACCAGCAACCTCGCAGGCACCACCAGAGCAGCAGCAGCAGCAGCAGCAGCAGCATCGTTCATCCAGTCATCCATCCTGGATGCCGCCCCAGTCACCACAGTATTCAGGCCAGTCTTCCTGGCCCCGTACCAGAGTGGCAACCAGGGATGCCACCTCCACCGTCAGCCACCCTTGTCCAGGTTCCTTCACCATCAACTTCATTATCGTCACCCACCCTTGTCCAGGCTCCTTCACCAACACCTTCATTGTCGTCGCTCTCAGCCACATTCAAGACCCCTCTGACACCACTCAGTTTCCCGGTCCTGACCCCGAGGTCCGTCGAGAGCAACTTGGAAGAGGGTATGTCACCCTCACCCCTCTACACCTCCAAGGAACTCAACACCCCACCAGTCCAGGAGGCATCCCCACGCAGCAGTAAAACTACCAGCAAGGACACTGACTGAGATGAGATGTGACACTTGTAAATATTTGTAAATAATTGGACTATGATACTTGTACATATTTGATGTTTGCTGTTTTAATGTAAATAAAATGCTTTCTTATTTCAAAACACTTGTAAATATTTGTAAATAATTGGACTGTGATAACTGTCCATATTTGATGTTTGCTGTTTTAATGTAAATAAAATTATTTCTTATTTCAGAACACTTATTTTTCTCTATAACCTTAAAATAAAGAGAAAGAAAATGGAAACGAAAAAATAATAAAAAGGAAAGAAAAATAAACCAAAAACATTTTTGATGTTTGCTGTTTTAATGTAAATAAAATGAATTATTATTTCAAAACACTCTGTATAACCTTTCAAAACACTCTGTATAACCTTAAAATAAAGTGAAATAAAATGGACAAAAAAAAATAAAAAACAAAAGAAAAAGGAAAGAAAAATAAACCAAAAAATAAAGGGCTAAAAAAATACCAGCAAGAACAATGACTGAGATGAGATGAGACAATTGTAAATATTTGTAAATAATTGGACTGTAATACTTGTACATATTTGATGTCTGCTGTCTTAATGTAAATAAAATGCTTTCTTTTTTCAAAACACTTATTTTTCTGTATAACCTTAAAATAAAGTGAAACAAAATGAACACGAAAAGAAGGAAAGAAAAACAAACCAAAAAATAAAGGGCAAATAAAAAATACCAGCAAGGACAATGAGATGAGATGAGACACTTGTAAATATTTGTAAATAACGGGAGTGTAATACTTGTACATATTTGATGTCTGTTGTTTTAAAGTAAATAAAATGCTTTCCTTTTTCAAAACACTAATTTTTCTCTATGACCTTAAAATAAAGTTAAAGAAAATGGAAACGAAAAAAAATAAAATACAAAACAAAAAGGAGAGACAAATAAACCAAAAAAATTTTGATGTTTATGTTTTAGTGTAAATAATATTTCTTATTTCAAAACACTTATTTTTCTCTATAACCTTAAAATGAAGTTAAAGAAAATGGAAACGAAAAAAGATAAAATACAAAACAAAAAAGAAAGTCAAATAAACCCAAAATCTTTTGATGTTTGCTGTTTTAATGTAAATAAAATGCTTTCTTTTTTCAAAACACTTATTTTTCTGCATAACCTTAAAATAATATGAAAGAAAATGAACACGAAAAAAATTAAAAAACGAAACAAAAAGGAAAGAAATATAAACCAAAAAATAAAGGGCAAATAAAAAAATACCAGCAAGGACAATGAGTGAGATTAGATGAGACACTTGTAAATATTTGTAAATAATTTGACTGTAATACTTGTACATATTTGATGCCTGCTGTCTTAATATAAATAAAATGCTTTCTTTTTTCAAAACACTTATTTTTCTGTATAACCTTTAAATAAAGTGAAACAAATTGAACACGAAAAAAAAATAGAAAACAAAACAAAAAGGGAAGAAAAATAAACAAAAAAATAAAGGGCAAAAAAAAATACCAGCAAGGACAATGACTGAGATGAGATGAGACAATTGTAAATATTTGAAAATAATTGGACTGTGATACTTGAACATATTTGATGTCTGCTGTTTTAATGTAAATCAAATGCTTTCTTATTTAAAAAAACAGAGGGCAACAAAAAAAAAACACACACGAAAAAGATATGTTTCTTTTATTTAAAAAATGGAACAACTCTGGATGCAGCTCATGGAGCTACTACAATTCTTTCTTGCCAAGGGACAGCACCAGCAGGGGACATGTAGTAATGTGAAAGGTAGTCTCGCTGATCCTTTGCATCCTTCTGGGTATGATGGCCGGTTAGAGGCACCAGCCCCTGCAGGTGTTGCTCAGTCCTCCATCCACCAGGGATCAGATCATGTGTGTCCGGATCTTCGTAATCCACTTCTGAAATTGCGTGTGGGTATCTGATGAGGATGAAGTTGTGCAGGACACAGACACACATGGTGATCAGGTTGATGGTGTCGGCGTTCTGCTGCATCGTCGTGTAGAAGCAACGGAACCTTTGACTTAAAATTCCAAAGGCATTCTCCACGACACGTCGGGCACGAGACAACCTGTAGCTATATATGCGTTCTCGTAAGACTTGTGACCAATGGGAGTATGGTTTCATCATCCAGGTTCGGAGAGCAAAGGCATCATCCCCTAAGAAGTGATAGGGCACTGGATGGTCATCATTAGAGAGTGGTTCTGGTTGAGGCACTCCAGCTCTGTTGTCTTCTACAGCATCATGCAGGGAACAGTTGCTCCATGTTCCTCCATCTGACACACCACCACCCTCTGCCCCAACATCCACATAGAGGAACTTGTAGGTAGCATCTGCCACTGCCATCAGTACAATGCTGTGGAAGCCCTTGTATTTGTAGTAGTAAGAGCCAGCATTGCGTGGCTTCTTTATGGCGATGTGCTTTCCGTCCACAGCCCCCAGACAGTTGTGGTAATTCCATCTGGAGCTGAACCTGGCAGCAACTTCCTTCCAGTCCTCTTCAGTTTTGGGGCAGCGCAGCACTTCGTCCTCGTAGACCGCGATGATGGCTTTACACACCTCGGGTATGAACTTGCAGATGGTACTTGCTTCAACCCTGAAGCTGTACTGCAGACTTTGATAGGAATTTCCAGTGGCTAAAAAGCGGAGGGTGACAGCCAGCTTGAGTCCAACTTGAAGGGGTTCCCTCATGAAGGTGGACTGCTTCTGCAGGTGAAGGGTTAACTTCTCAACCATCTCTTGGAACAGGTCAGGTGTGATTCTGAGGTAATTTTTGTAGCCCCTTTGATCTTCCTTGTGGAGTTCAGTCAATAGACTGTCATACTGTCCAAACTCGTGCCTTCTGGTTAACCATTCACTGACCCACACTTTCCTTTGTATTTTTCTTCGAGGTGGGGTTGCCTTTTGTTTCTCTTCTTCCTCTGCCAGACTTTTCTGCTGCTCTCCAACAATGGCTAGAGCAGCTGCCAGGTATAGGTATCTTCTCCTATTTGCAATGGTGTCTCTGACAGTAAGCATTGTTGTCTCTTCCACAGCCAATCCAAGACTGTCCTCGGGTTGGAGAAGCTCCGTTTTTATATGGCGTGGCCAAGTCGGCACGACACCATCCGAATTGCGTGAACTCGTTGTGCCAAGGCGGGAAGTGCGCAAACTATGAGTGAACTCGTCGTGAACTCGTCGTGGCAGTTTGTGTCAATGTCAACATGAACAGGCACGCATTCGTGAACTCATCGTGAACTATGCGTGAACTCGTCGTGAACGGTGCGGGAACCTCCCAGTTCATGTCACAAAATGTCACGACTTGCCACGACAAATTTGTGGCAAAAAGTCGTGCAAGTGTCAGCCTGGCATAAGTTATCACCTAACTGGCCCCTCACACATTAGTGACCACCGAGTGTCCAGCTCCCTTCCGCCTTCCCCCTCACTGCTGTATCTTACAGTTTGATGATACCGCCCTCCGACACTGAATCTACTATCAACGTCACACCCTTGAAAGTACAGTCCTTCTACAGCGGAGAAGCATTCGCCTGGATTCAGTACGCCGGTATGCTAAGTCCAGTTTCGCATCAAGGGCGTGACTCAGTCAAGCACAAGCCGACTATGTTATTTCCTTGGGAATATAAGATTGGCTTTGTGACCAAGGGGACAACTCAACAGTGTACGAAGCCCTCAAACTTACCTTCTAAAGCAGTACTCACCATCGCCAGCCGTCCGCATAACCAGACTTTTTTAGCTCTCCCAACAACCATTGAGAGACCAAAAGGCTTCTCTCACCCTGCAACCTGTAGCCGACGGCTCTCCTCTTGAAGTGAATGGTATGGCGCCTACTCGAACCTGTATGCGCTGCCATCCCCGATGACTACATTTTCCCCATGAAGGACCTAATGACCAAAGTCGATGCCCTTATGTACAGCCACTTCACCACCTTCAAAGACCTCCATCAACGCCTCCACTCCTAACAAAGTGGACAACCATTAAACATTGACTGAAGCTGGCGTGAAAGAGGTAGAACACAGATGCCTACCATGTGACGTGCCAGAGTAGCGACAAAGCCATCCACCACCCACATATACCATACCTCGCTTACGCCCCAACCAATGACCTCCCCAGCCACTTACTGGTGCTCATCGGTCGCAGTTATGCTACTACCACTCCAGATTCTGGGCTGCTGCGAAGAAACATGCGAATGGTTGTCCGTGGACAAAAAAACGTGTAAGTAGGGCATCGCTTGCGACAGTGGCCTACCATTACTAATCTTTTCTTTTTACATGATGCAGGTATGGACATGCAATTTTTGATAGACATAGGGGCTTGCTGTTCTCTTCTGCCAAGGCCACTCTCCAGGACAAGACGTAGTCTGTCTAAAGCTGCCAATGTATTTGGAATCCCCACCCATAGTTACAAGAGCTTCACATTATCGTTTAGAAGCGTCAAATATCACCAGAAGTTTCTCGTTGCCGACGTCCCATTGCCAATCCTCGGTGCGAATTTCCTCTCACCTTATCAGCTCCTGGTGGATGGTGTTCACCGATGGCTATTAAACGCTGAATTTTGCTTTTCAATACCTCTCCAACCAGCCCCCTTTGACCTTGCTCTCCCCATCAGTGCACACACGGATGTCTACTCTCACCTACTCATGGCATACCCGGAAGTCTTCTGTCCAGAATTTTGGCAAACGTCCACGGTTCTCGCCAAACATGGTATTTGTCACCATATAAAGATGACGGCAACCCTAGCTTTTGCCAGAATCCAGTATTTGGCAAAGGATTGTTTGGCAGCCACTAAATAAACGCCCGCCAAAATGTTAGAAATGGGTCTTTGCCAAAAGACCATAAGCCCATGGTCATCACCCTTACACACCATACTGAAGAAAGATGGCTCTCTGCTCCACTTGTTGGCCTGAAGCCCTTCCCATGGAAACTACGACATCTGCCTCAAGTCCATTAGCCTGACTCTGTGGGTGGATAGAGGGATTTAGTATCCCTGAGCATGTTACTTCTGACATTAGCGAATCTCTTGGAAATCCCCCTATATCAGACAACCCTGATGACACCGGAATGGTTGAACGTTTTCATAGCACCCTCAAAGCAGCTTTGATGTCCCGCTGCAAAGACTCCAACTGGTTTACTCAGCTTCCCTGAGTCCTCCTAGGATTAAGAACCCCTCCTAAAGATGCCCTGGATGTCTCGGGAGCTAAAATGGTGTATAGCGATCCGTTCGTTGTCCCTGCCGAATTTCACCTGTTTACAACCTCCTCCGATGATCTCCAGTGCCTACTTCATGTTGTGGGAAAATTTACTCCTTCCTGCCAGACTTATGAGCCCTCAGCTAAGTAACACATACTGATAGATCTACACTCAGCAATACCTGTTTTCCTGAGCAACAACACTAGCAGGCCACCAGTAACGTCCCTTACACGGGTCCTTTCCTCGTGACCCATTGTACGCAGAAAGTATTCTTAATTAGCATGCGTGGCGAAGAAGACAAGTCTCTCCATTGATCGCCTAAAATCTGCATATCCCCTGCCAGAATACCAGCCTTCAGTACACCTCTCTAAAGCAGGCCGTCCTATTTCATATATACATCATTTTTAAGGGGAGGAGCCATGTACTGCACTAGTTTCATACAGGCTCGTACACTGTACCTGTTTTGATTTATTATCTTATCACTCGCTCTTTCCTGCACTGTTAATAGACCAACCATTGTTATCATGTTAACTCCTGCTTTAACATGTTTGAATTTTTGTGACATTCTTCCTCAGAAGTCCCTGTATATAAACTCAATGATTGTTAGATAAAGTTTAGCTGCATTCACCTCGCCTCTCAGTAAAACGAAAAGTGTTTTGAGCTATCATTTAACTGCTCAGTCAATGGAGTGATTTCGCCG
>NC_090735.1:59701078-59711078 GCF_036898095.1 Palaemon carinicauda
CTTATATATATATATATATATATATACACATACATACATACATATATATAATCATCATCATCATCATCTCCTACACCTATTGACGCAAAGGGCCTCGGGTAGATTTCGCCAGTCCTTTCTGTGTTGAGCTTTTAATCCTGTGACGAGCCGATAGAAGGTTGTGACTCAAAGGCAGGATGAAACCAACTGAGTAACTTTATTACAGAACATCCGTTTTTATATAGATAAATATCAGGCAGAAATTGCACAAAAGACATAACAGGCAATTTCATGTTCAACCGACACCGCACTGGTTAACAGTTAACGGTGAGAAAAAAAGACATTATTTCAGGTTCTTATTAGTGCAAGGGGAGAGCGAAGATACAAGCATAATATACACACAAAATAAAATGTTACTATGTACGATCGCGTGACACACGGTTGGTACATGGTTCCCCCCTAAAAATGACATACTGTACATGTTAAATAGGGCGCCCTGATCTGGAGTGGTAGTAGCAAAAGTGCGGCCGATGGGCGGCAGTGAGTGGCTATATTAGTCGTTGGTTGGGGCGTGAGCGAGTAGTGGATGATGGGTGGCTTTGTTGCCGCTCCGGCTCGTCACGGGGGTAGCGTGCGTGTCCTACGGCATTCATAGGCGTGCGTGTCCTACGGCATTCATAGGCGTGCGTGTCCTACGGCATTCATAGGCGTGCGTGTCCTACGGCATTCATAGGCGTGCGTGTCCTACGGCATTCATAGGCGTGCGTGTCCTACGGCATTCATAGGCGTGCGTGTCCTACGGCATTCATAGGCGTGCGTGTCCTACAGCATTCATAGGCATGCGTGTCCTACAGCATTCATAGGCGTGCGTGTCCTACGGCATTCATAGGCGTGCGTGTCCTAAGGGATTCATAGGCGTGCGTGTCCTACGGCATTCATAGGCGTGCGTGTCCTACGGCATTCATAGGCGTACGTGTCCTACGGCATTCATAGGCATGTGTCCCTACGGCATTCATAGGTATGTGTCCTACGGCATTCACGTGTGTCCTACGGCATTCATAGGCACGTGTGTCCTACAGCATTCATGTCGGCTTCGGTTAACGTTGAATAGGTGTCCTCTTCATCAGGAGTGGAGGCGTTGATGGATGTCTTGAAGGTCATGAAGTGGGTGTCCATAAGGGCGTCGGCTTTGGTCATCAATTCCTTTATGGGTAAACTATCAACATCGGGTATGGCAGCGCGAACAGGTTCGGGTAAACGGCTTACCCAAAGGGCACAAAGTAGGTTCACCTCACGAGGAGAGCCGTGTGCGGCAGGTTGCAGGAGAGTGATACTGGTCATTTCCCTGAGGGTGAGCGAAGCCCTTTGGTCCCCCAACGGTTATTGAGAGAGCTGAAAAAGCTTTGCTATATGGGCAGCTGGCGACGGCGAGTACTGCTGCAGAAGGTATGTTTTAGGGCGTCATAGTATCGGTGAGAGGCGCCGGGGGCGGAGGTGGGGGGGAGCGAGTTGCTCCGGGGTCACCAATGTGACGGGCTGAGAGAAGGTTGTGACTCAGAGGCAGGATGAAAGCAACTGAGTAACTTTATTACAGAACATCCATTTTTATATAGATAAACTCCAGGAAAAAAGGGCACAAAAGACATAACAGGCAATTTAATGTTCAACCGACACCGCACCGGTTAACAGTTAACGGTGAGAAAAACAGACATGTTATTTCAGGTTCTTATTAGTGCAAGGGGAGAGCGAAGATACAAGCATAATATATACACAAAATGAAATGTCGTTATTATGTACGATCGTGTGACACACGGTTGGTACATGGTTCCCCCTTAAAAATGACATACTGTATATGTTAAATAGGGCGCCCTGATCTGGAGTGGTAGTAGCAAAACTGCGGCCGATGGGCGGCAGTGAGTGGCTGTATTAGTCGTTGGTTGGGGCGTGAGCGAGTGGTGGATGATGGGCGGCTTTGTTGCCGCTCCGGCTTGTCACGGGGTAGGCGTATGTGTCCTACAGTATTCATAGGCGTGCATGTCCTACGGCATTCATAGGCGTGCATGACCTACGTCATTCATAGGCGTGCATGACCTACGTCATTCATAGGCGTGCATGACCTACGTCATTCATAGGCGTGCATGACCTAAGTCATTCATAGGCGTGCATGACCCAAGTCATTCATAGGCGTGCATGACCCAAGTCATTCATAGGCGTGCATGACCTAAGTCATTCATAGGCGTGCATGACCTACGTCATTCATAGGCGTGCATGACCTACGTCATTCATAGGCATGCATGACCTACGTCATTCATAGGCATGTGTGTCCTACGGCATTCATAGGCGTTTGTCCTTCGGCATTCACGTGTGTGTCCTACGGCATTCACGTGTGTCCCCTACAGCATTCATAGGCATGTGTGTCCTACGGGATTCACGTCAGCTTCGGTTGACGTTGAATAGGTGTCCTCTTCTTCAGGAGTGGAGGCGTTGATGAATGTCTTGAAGGTCATGAAGTGGGTGTCCATAAGGGCGTCGGCTTTGGTCATCAAGTCCTTTATGGGTAAACTATCGACATCGGGTATGGCAGCGCGTACAGGTTCGGGTAAATAGCTTACCCAAAGGGCACAAAGTAGGTTCACCTCACGAGGAGAGCCGTGTGCGGCAGGTTGCAGGAGAGGGATACTGGTCAATTTCCTGAGGGTGAGCAAAGCCCTTTGGTCCCCCAACGGTTATTGAGAGAGCTGAAAAAGCTTTGCTATACGGGCGGCTGGCGACAGCGAGTACTGCTGCACAAGGTATGTTTTGAGGGTGTCATAGTATCGGTGAGAGGCGCCGGTGGGGAAGGGGGGGGGAACGAGTTGCTCCGGGGTTACCAATGTGACGGGCCGAGAGAAGGATGTGACTCAGAGGCACGATGAAAGCAACTGTGTAACTTTATTACAGAACATCCGTTTTTATATAGATAAACTTCAGGCAAAAAGGGCACAAAAGACATAACAGGCTATTTAATGTTCAACCGACACCGCACCGGTTAACAGTTAACGGTGAGAAAAACAGACATGTTATTTCAGGTTCTTATTAGTGCAAGGGGAGAGCGAAGATACAAGCATAATATATACACAAAATGAAATGTCGTTACTATATATGGTCGTGTGACACACGGTTGGTACATGGTTCCCCCTTAAAAATGACATACTGTACATGTTAAATAGGGCGCCCTGATCTGGAGTGGTAGTAGCAAAACTGCGGCCGATGGGCGGCAATGAGTGGCTGTATTAGTCGTTGGTTGGGGCGTGAGCGAGTTGTGGGGTAGGCGTGCATGTCCTACGGCATTCATAGGCGTGCGTTTCCTACGGCATTCACGTGTGTGTCCTACGGCATTCACGTCAGCTTCGTTTGACGTTGAATAGGTGTCCTCTTCATCAGTAGTGGAGGCTTTGATGGATGTCTTGAAGGTCATGAATTGGGTGTCCGTAAGGGCGTCGGCTTTGGTCATCAAGTCCTTCATGGGTAAACTATCGACATCGGGTATGGCAGCGCGTACAGGTTCGGGTAAACGGCTTACCCAAAGGGCATGAAGTGGGGTCACCTCATGAGGAGAGCCGTGTGCGGCAGGTTGAAAGGAGAGTGACACTGGTCATTTCCCTGAGGGTGAGCGAAGCCCTTTGGTCCCCCAACGGGTGTTGAGAGAGCTGAAAAAACTTTGCTATACGGGCGGCTGGTGACGGCGAGTACTGCTGCAGAAGGTATGTTTAGAGGGCGTCATAGTAACGGTGAAAGGCGCGGGGGGGAGGCGGGAGGAGCGAGTCGCTTCGGGGTCACCAATGTGACGGGCCGAGAGAAGATTGTGACTCAAATGCAGGATGAAAGCAACCGAGTAACTTTATTACAGAACATCCGTTTTTATATAGATAAACTCCAGGCAAAAAGGGCACAAAAGCATAACAGGCAACTTCATGTTTAACCGACACCGCACAGGTTAACAGTTAACGGTGAGAAAAACAGACATGTTATTTCAGGTTCTTATTAGTGCGAGGGGAGAGCGAAGATACAAGCATAATATATACACAAAATGAAATGTCGTTATTATGTATGATCGTGTGACACACGGTTGGTACAATTCAATATTTTGCCGTACATCATCTCCTACTTCGCGCTTTATAGTCCTAAGCCATGTAGACCTGGGTCTTCCAATTCTTCTAGTGCTTTGTGGAGCCCAGTTAAACGTTTGGTGAACTAAACTCTCTTGGGGAGTGCAAAGAGCATGCCCAAACCATCTCGATCTACCCCCCATCATGATCTCACCCACATATGGTACTCGAATAATCTTCATTATAGTTTCATTTCTAATCCTGTCCTCCCATTTAACTCCCAATATCCTTCTGAGGGCTTTATTTTCAAATCTACTAAATCTATTGGAGATTTTTTCATTGTCATACCATGACTCATGTCCATAGAGTAACAACGATCTCACTAAACTGATATTTAGTCTAATCTTTATATGAAATTTTGAGCGATTTGATTTTTTAATTTTAGTTAACCTAGCATTTGTCCGATTTGCTTTTTTTAATCTTTCACTTAACTAATTCTAAAGACCCTGTATTGGAGATCATTGTCCCTAAATACTTAAATGATTCTACCTCATTAATCCTTCCTCCTTCCAATGATATTTCATCTTCCATTGCATACTCCGTTCCCATCATCTCTGTCTTTCTTCTATTAATCTTCAGCCCCACCTCGTGTGATATTTCATGCATTCTGTTAAACAAGCATCGCAAGTCCTGTGGTGTTCTGCTAAGAAGGACAGCATCATCAGCATACTCTAGGTCTGCTAAATTCCTATCACCAATCCAGTCCAATCCTTCTCCATCTCTGACTGTTCTACACATTACAAAGTCCATGAGGAGGATAAAAAACATAGGTGAAAACACATTCCATGAAGGAGGCAAACATGGCTGTCATTAATCCTACGTTGTTTATAAATAGTTCTCTAGAATGAACAACCGAGGTCGACTAACTGTAAGAAACTTAATTAACAGATAAAGTAAATCGTAGCTCAAATATCTAACAAGATGTAAGTTCAAAGACCTTATATTTTCAGCAGTGGACTCACTGTTCCACTAACGTAACTGTAAGGAACTTAATTCACAGAGTAAGTAAATCGCAGTTCAAAATATCATCCAAGATATAAGTTCGAAGACCTTATTTTTTCACCAGTGAACTCACGGTTCCCTGTAACTGTATGGAACTTAATTCACAGGTAAAGTAAATCCTAGTTCAAAATATCTTCCAGGATATAAGTTCGAAGACCTTATATTTTCACCAGTGAACTCACGGTTCTACTACTGTAACTGTAAGGACCTTAATTCACAGTTAACGTAAATCGTAGTTCATAATATCTTCCAAGATATAAGTTCAAAGACTATATTTTCAGCAGTGGACTCACGGTTCCACTACTGTAACGGCAACGAACTTAATTCACAGATGAAATAAGTCATAGTTCAAATATCTTGTTCCACTACTGTAACTGTAACGAACTTAATGCAAAGATAAAGTAAATCGTAGTTCAAAATATCTTCCAAGATACAAGTTCAAAGACCTTATATTTTCTCCAGTGGACTCCCACTGGAGAAAATAAAAGATCGCCGGAGACAGCAAATCAAGTTAAACAACATATCAGTTTGTTTGGTTAGTGTTCGAATGTATTTGTGTGTGTGTGTGTGTGTGTGTGTGTGTGTGTGTATTACACACAAACACATTATCATACATATCAATCATATCGATATAGAATGGCCAAAACATGTTTTGGAAAATATTAGAAATTAATGAGTAAAAACAGCTTCATTATACTTTAGCATAATTGCAATTCAGATGCCAGACTTCATCTATCGAGAATCAAACTATTCATCAAAGAAAGTTGGCTCATACTGCACGTAATGTTACAAGAACTTTGGCCTATGTTTTATAAAATAGTTCAAAATTTTAAAACAAAAATTAAAATGGCAAGTTTTACGCAAGCACCTTTGTCGTCAAATGTTATTAATCTCTCTCTCTCTCTCTCTCTCTCTCTCTCTCTCTCTCTCTCTCTCTCTCTCTCTCTCTCTCTCTCTCTCTCTCTAATATTTTTCGTCCATACGTTTCATGAGAGAGAGAGAGAGAGAGAGAGAGAGAGAGAGAGAGAGAGAGAGAGAGAGAGAGAGAGAGAGAGAGAGAGAATATCTAACGTTTGTCTTTTATCTAAAATCTGACTTCGGGAATTTCTTTATAGTAATCCATTTTATTCCTTCAACTGTTATTATCTCACTATCTATAATCTCGAATTGGTAACAAAGAGAGAGAGAGAGAGAGAGAGAGAGAGAGAGAGAGAGAGAGAGAGAGAGAGAGAGACTTTTAAAAACATAACTATACTTTTTAGTATCCTTTGACAATTTTGGAACGCTATATTAATCATATTTTCCTCTAGATATAAGTTACTGGTAATGAAATCACTAACATTCATATATGATAAAACTTCATTATTCGTTGACTAATTAAAATATTCCTTTCAACATTTCGATAGTTTCTGATTATTGTTTGTGCTGATATATTCAGTTCTCTTTTAGCAAAGGACCAAGAACGATTAGCAATATTTTTTAGACTTGAAAATACTATTTCATTCGTTGGTACTGAATTATCAGAGAGGAAATCGAGAGACGTGGTTATGACCAACATCCGATAATAATAGTAAATATAAAAATGATCAAGATTTTTAACTGTACAAAGCTTCCGATGATGTAAGCTACAATTATAGAAAGCAAACAACTTATCAAATATTCTAATAATTGGATGGTTTTAATCTTTAATTTTTATCTTCAAGTTGCATCTACGATAATCAAAATACTAGAACTTCAGCATAATATTGTTATTCCATTTCAAAAGCGTTCCTGTCTGTCGTAAATAATTGCGTCTTTAGTTTTCCTAAACTTTGATATTAATTTAATAAGTCAATTAATTCCTTTATTCATCCTTTGTAGCAACACTCAGCACACACGCAAACAAACTACCCAGAAGAAGAAGAAGAAGAAACTACTGACTAATTATCGTGAATTTTCCTCCAAACACTTTTTCATACCGACTACTTGATTTTAAATCATCCCATATGGTACATCTTGAGCGGTAAACTTTTGGAGCATACTTTATCACAAGAAGCCATCGAGTTAAAACTTTGTTAAATATTTTAGTGTTAATTGGAGTTATTTGCCTCGTTTTCTTCCGCAATGAATGGGATGTATCCATCTCCTATTGCTGATTTAAGTCTTCCAGCTGTTTCCTCTTTTCCTAAACTCTGGAAGAAGCTGGAAGAACTTGGCAAAGATAGGACAGCAATTATCAAGTCTCTCTCTCTCTCTCTCTCTCTCTCTCTCTCTCTCTCTCTCTCTCTCTCTCTCTCTCTCTCTCTCTCTCTCTCTCTCCTGAAATATACTATGGCTAAGTCTCTCCTGAAATATACTATGGATAAGTCTCTCCTGAAATATAATATGGATAAACCCCTCTTTCTTGAAATATTTTACGATATGAATTTCATGATACAAAACTTTTTGATAAGATGGTGGAGGGTTAATACATAAAAATATTTTATAAAAATCGTAGAATGTATCCATTTGTCTCCGTGTTATGGGAACTTAAAAACAAACTATCTGAGTTTGATGAATAAGGATCGAAAAAAATATAGGCGACTCCCTCAAGATGTTAAAATCAAAAGAGAAATTTTCACAAACATCCACGAAACTAACAATTTGGGAGTAACCCAAAATACATTGACCTCAAATTCCATCTAACTCTACTTCACTAATGGAGAAAATTTTCATTTTTCATAAAAGATTTATAAAAAAAATCAACAAATGAATATCAACGCAACACTTTGAAAAAGCTCAGCAACGTCAGGAATTAATAAAAACTTATAAAATAGTTTAAACAGTTTTGATAATGATAAATTTCTAATGCCTTTGGTGGCTGTGGGTTTAAGGTTTGCCATTGGTATTCCAACGAACGATCTGGACATTTGGTACTTTTAGCTCACCCGATAGTAATGACAATTACTATGCCGTTACATGTAATGCAGGCAAATATTACATTCAATTATACAATCATGGAGCAAGTTACCCTGCAAAAATTTCACTTTTTGTCTTCAACATTGCGTACATAAAGTAGTTTATGCGTTTTTCCATGATTTTTCCATAAATTTACAAAACCGTTAATTATATAAACGCTTTTTAGCTATATCATAATTTTTAGAAGGAACAGTAGTTTACCATAGAGCTATCAGTACATGCGAACCTCTACATCCCACTATGACAGACGGACATACACAGTACATATTTACTTATATATACATACATATATATATATATATATATATATATATATATATATATATATATATATTATATATACAGTATATATATATATATATATATATATATATATATATACGCACATACATATATACACATACACACTATGTACACACACACACACACATATATATATATATATATATATATATATATATATATACGCACATACATACATATATACACATACACACTATGTACACACACACACACACACACATATATATATATATATATATATATATATATACGCACATACATACATATATACACATACACATACACACACTATGTACACACACACGTATATATATATATATATATATATACTGTATATATATATATATATATATATATATATATATATATATACTGTATATATATATATATATATATATATATATATATATATATATATATATACATATATATGTATATATATAAATATATATGTATTTATATACATATATATATATACACATATATATACATATATATATATATATACATATATATATACATATATATACATATATATATATATATATATATATATATATATATATATATATATATATATATATACTGTCTGTGTGTGTGTGATATTCGGGCGTTCAAAGTTTCCCACAAACACTTGAATAAACTTCTAGTTTCGAAGAGACAAATCATCCTTGAAACTGTTCCCTGTCATCTAACTGGTCTCTTGATGTCAACAACACCACACGAGGCCTAAATCTTCAACCCAGGCCAGAAGAAGAGAAAGAGGAGGAAGAGGAAGAAGAGAAGGGAAAAATTGGAAGAAGTAATATGACCGACCGAAATGTCAAAAAGTATATTAGAGGCGGCCGGGTACGAAAAGTCTCCTTAGAGAGCACCTGCTGCTTTCGTTAGTGTAATTGAATTTTGATCAGTGACAGTCCAGGCCGCGGTTCTTATCAAAGCGTATTTTTAAATTCTTATTATCAGCTTGCCACACCACCAGTGGCAGCAACAGCCAAACCTGGATATATATATATATATATATATATATATATATATATATATATATATATATATATATATATATATGGGTACGATTGTTTGCGAGTACAATCTTAACTAAATATCAATCGATACCAAGAAAAAGTTTGAGAGAGCAACCTAAATAAAATATAATTTAATAAAAAAATTGAAGAAAAAAAACGTTGAGTGCGCAACCTTAATAAGATTCCATTAAAATGCCCCCCCCCCCAAAAAAAAAAAAAAATAGTTGGAAGGTGCAACCTTATTAAAATATCATCAAATAAAAAAAGTTTGAGACCGCAACCTTAATAAAATGCCATTAAATACCCCTCCCCAAAAAGTTTGGGAGTGCAATCTTAACAAAATATCATTAAATAACCAAAAATTTAAAGTTTGAGAGTGAAACTTTAACAAAATATCAATAAATACCAAAAAAAAAAAAAAAAATTTAAAAGTTCAACCTTGATAAAATATCAATAAATACCAAACAACAGACAGTTTGAGATTGCAAACCTTAAACTATTAATAAATACCAAAAATACACAGTTTAAGAGTACAACCCAATAGAATATCTATAAATAAAAAAATAAAAACTGTTTGATGATGCAACCTTAACAAAATATCAATAA
>NC_090735.1:59721078-59723578 GCF_036898095.1 Palaemon carinicauda
GAACACCACAGGATTTGCAGTGATTCCTTACCAGAATGCATAAAATATCTCAGAAGGTTGGGCTCAAGATAAATAGAAGAAAGACAGAGATGATGAGAACAGAATATGCAATGGAAGATGAAAAATCATTGGAGGAAGAAAGGATAAATGTGGTAGAATCATTTAAATATTTAAGAACTATTATCTCTAATACAGGGTCTTTAGAATTGGAGTTTAATGAAAGATAAAAAATAGCAAATCAGAAAATGGCTAGGTTAAATAAAATTTGGAAATCAAATCACCTGAAATTACACATAAAAATCAGACTATATATCAGTTTAGTGAAATAGGTGTTACTGTATGGACATGAGTCGTGGTATGACAATGAAACAATATCCAGCAGATTTTGCAGATTTCAGAACAAAGCCCTCAGAAGAATGTTGGGAATTGAATGGCAGGACAGGATTAGAAATGAAACTATAAGAGAGGTTACTCGAGTGCCATATATGGATGAGATCATGAGGGGCAGATGGGGATGGTTTGGTCATGCTCTTCGCACTCCCCAAGAGAGATTAGTTCACCAAACTTTCAACTAGGCTCCAAAAGGCACTAGAAGAGTTGGAAGGCCCAGACCTACATTGCTGAGGACTATGAAGCGTGAAGTAGGAGAGGACGATTCTAGAAGTATTGATTCAAAAGCTCAAGATAAAGATGACTGGCGAAATCTAACTGAGGCCCTTTGCGTCAATATATATATATATATATATATATATATATATATATATATATATATATATATATATATATATATATACGTACAAGGTGTGTATATTTACGTATCAAATAAATATCTTCATTATTATTCCCCAATTCACCGGACTAATAAAAAGTCGTGATATTCTCGAATAATTCTGTAAAAAACAATTCCATGAACAAAAGTTTCATCTTCAAAATATTTGTTATGAAGAAACTTTTCTTATTCCCTTAATGATGAAGAAAAACGCATTTGCAAAGGGAAGGGAAAAGAAATATATAAATTCAGCAAATAAATCACACACCCCCGAGGCTCGCTTATTGAAAAATCCATCTTCATTTATCTGTGTTTTTTTAATCATTCTCTTTGTTTCCTGTTATTTTCATAACTTTTTCTTTATTATTTCCAGTAATTTTTCTTCAGGAAAGGTTATCTTTTTATTTTCTTGCAAATATATTTTACCAAAATGCAGTTATGGCGTTGTTGGTTTCGTCTTTAAAAATTAAGTTTATTACGATGTTTGAAATGTATTTAAATACACATAATATGCTTGTGGGTTTCAATAAATGATAATTAATTTCGGCTTACGAGAGTAGGAGGTTGTGTATACATAGCTCAGGACATACATACACACACAGAGACACTATTGGCATCTTCATATTATATATATATACAGTATATATATATATATATATATATATATATATATATATATATATATATATATATATATATATATATACACACACAAACATGTATATATCAACAGCCAATACTACTGTGGTCCACTGCAGAATAACGCCCCAGTCATGTCCTACTTGGGTCTGTTTATGGTCTTTCTACGCCAGTCCACACCCGAAAACTTTTTTAGTTCGTCAATTCAATATATAAACATACATAATTATGTATCTATATGTACGTACATATGTAGATTCCCATGCCTAATTCGAGTATGCTTTCTCGCCATCCCTTATTTTAAAAAAGGACGAAACCATTCAGCGAATCTGTTCCGTTCGCCGAATCCTATAGGAAATACAAATTACCTATCATCAAGGAGTAGGGCATGGAATCTAATTGCCTGTCAAGCTGCCAGTATCAATCAGAGCACTGTGTTTGAGCCAGTTAGATGTCATTAAGACAAAGGGGACTGCAATGGATAGTCGACCCAAAAGCTGGTATTGAATGTCCGTAGAGTTCATGGCGGTCGCTCGGTTTATATTCTATTCAGTTAATGTTGTCTATTTCTTAGTGAACGATGGTATGAATTGTTTTTATTAATCAACAAAAATAATACCATTCCCCTCTTATGCGCGATGAGGATTGTTTCTTATTTCATTTTAAGTTTCATCCATCTAGAAACCCATGTCATTGAACGATATTAGCCTACATTCTCTAATATCCTTTATACATCATTCTAAAAAGTTATGACTGTCATATTTAATATCAATAATCGTTTCCTTCTTCTCTCGAATTAATGATTCACAAGGCATTATCCTGTATTCAGCTAAATATTAAAAAGGCGTTTTTGAAAGTTTTATTTGATTTCATGAGCAATGTCTGGATTGGGTTGACATCCTTGCTAATATGATATAATTACTGCTATTATATCATTAATAAAATTACTTGTTATTAAATCAACTTTTCATTACTTTTCTTTCCTTGTATAATTGATAAATGGCATTGTGATTCTCTCTCTCTGTCTCTCTCTCTCTCTCTCTCTCTCTCTCTCTCTCTCTCTCTCTCTCTCTCTCTCTCTCTCTCGTACAC
>NC_090735.1:59726078-59733578 GCF_036898095.1 Palaemon carinicauda
GAACTCTATCTTCGTATTGGAATTTGTGCTTAATGTTAACTGCTATGTGTGAAAATTCCATCTAACATCCAATGCCATGGATTATTTAAAAGCTTGTCCAACTTGCACACACTGTCCATTCCTTCAAACACTTGTTACATATGTCAAAAGTCAAGAGGCATTCTGTTCAGCAACCACGAGCTGCTTCACTTGAAAATTTTATACATGGTGTCAAATCAAGGGTACTGTAAGGGGATCAGCAGGGCCTCACACTCAGTGGTCTTCTGGGTGGTACAACTGGTGATGTCTTGATAAAGAACAATGTCTGATGGCACAGACTGTTATGAAGATGTGATACACAAAGTCCACATTGAGCGTAAGAGGAACAAATATGAAGAAGCATTGAGAGTGGACCGAGCAGCAGAGGAGGGAAACAAAGGAAGACCCATATCCAGGATGCATGTTACATCACCACAAAATCATGATTCAGGATCATTGGTGCGCTACAACAGGTAAAAAAATCATACGAAAAAAACACCTGTTGCTTTTTCTCTCTCTCTTTTTTTTTTTTTTTTTTTTTTTGGTAATGGCAAATCTGAGAAAGGACAATTACAGTACATCAGTACCTTCAATGCTGGGGATCAGATTCATAAAGTAGTTGAATCAAGCAGCAATGCACAATGATCAGTCAACTTAAGTGCAGCGCTTAACCCTAAAGATGCACACGCTATTGATATAAAGTATTATCTGCCTGTTGGGTGAAACATGTGCAACGCTGACATCTAAAGAGTGAGACAGAGTTGGAAGGAGAAAAATCGATCAATAAAGTTTCCGCTGACATCGAGTCTTACTATTTAATGAATATCTTACTGACGTCAGGAGCAATCTTGGACATGTGCTGATGTACAAGAAGCGTAATACAAAGATGTTGTCATCAATGGTGCAGAAGACCGGGCAATCGCCAGAAGAAACTTGAAAGGAAAACTTGTTGAAAATGTGTCTGATATTGAGCTCTGTCGCTCTCCATGGTCAAGTGATCCAGATTGAATATACTCTTGAAAAAAAAAAAAAACAAAAAACAAGAAGACAGCTATTTACGACTTTGGGAAAAACACTAGAGATGCCAGCAGGGACGTGAATTTGTTTTTGACTGTGCAAAGATAATCAGGCATGACATTGCCACATCTCACAAGCAACAACCTTGGAAATTTGCAGGTTCACTTTTACACCAGCACAATGTTACAAAGTCACTAGAGACACTGACACGGTAGATTCTAACTGGACCACGATCATCATTGGAGTCAACACAGAGCAAATAATTGAAGACAAGAGTGAGGAATCGTAGACAAGGCAAGCATGGTGCATGTTGTAAGTATGATATACACTGTTAGAAAAAAAAAAACGTAATTTTAATCGGAAATTCTCCGTAAAGGTATACTGTCCTCAACCGTATTTCAGTAAAATACAGGCAACCGTAATTTTACTATACTTTGTTATTATCTTTTACTGGTTGGTCACCATAATATCACTCCTTAACATAAATATATCCGTTTTTAAAATTGCAAAATCCTGGAATAATTGTTGCCAGTTACTTGCCGTTTTCTAATGCAAATTTTTAACAGTGACTGACAAGAGACGATTCAACATACCACTTAATCGCTTCTTTACCAACTCTAAGAACAAAGATCAATTAACCACATCCTTGACGAAGAAAGTTCTCCACTTATGTATATGGATATATATAAAGCTACACACACACGTATGTATATGTGTATATATATATGCATAAATATATATATATATATATATATATATATATATATATATATATATATAAATATGTATATTTATATATATATATAATATATAATATATATAATATATATATTATATATACTGTATATATATATATATTATATATATATATATATAATATATATATATATATATATATATATAAAGAGAGAGAGAGAGAGAGAGAGAGAGAGAGAGAGAGAGAGAGAGAGAGAGAGAGAGAGGGAGAGAGATGTAACGTTTTCTGCTAATTTCAATATCATATTAGTTCTACCATATTTTTGTACTAGGCATTTCTCTATGGTAATAATATGAAGTAATTTTAAAGTGGCGATGTATTTCAGGAGCATTGACTCTGAACTTTAACATTTTATAAAATCCTTGGATTACATCCTAATGTGAAAATGATAGAGCCATTAGTGACAGGAAAATGTACATATGTTAACTGCAGTATTTAATAATGATGGAAATGTCATATCAATATCTGGAAACTGTAATTCTTAACGAAAATAGCAAGCTGTGTTATTTGTGATTTTATTTATCATTTCAAAATAAAATTCTCGTCCAGTTGTTTAGTGGGAAATTCTGCCTCGAGGTGAAATGAATTATACAATTCGGATATTGTATTGTTCTGTAGAATTGATATTTTTAGAGTATTTGGAGCATTGCTATCAACAAATCACAGAGGCTGTAAAAATTTACATACGAGTTTTCGCAAAAGCTTAATTTTTTGTTTTATTGTAATATCCTTAAAAAAATACTTCTTTATAGATAACACAGTTGTTTTGCAATTATCTTGGTGAGCAACAGAAACAAATAATGTGAACTATATTATTATTATTACTAGCCAAGCTACAACCCTAGTTAGAAAAGCAAGAGGCTATAAGCCCAAGGGCTCCAACAGGGAAAAATAGCCCAGTGAGGAAAGGAAATGAATAAATTATGAGAATAAATTAAAAATATATCATTCTAAAAACAGTAACAGCGTCAAAACAGATATGTCCTAGATAAACTATTAACAACGTCAAAAATAGAAATGTCATATATAAACAATAAAAAGACTCATGTCAGCTTGGTCAACATAAAACATTTGCTCCAACTTTGAACTTCTACTGATTCAACTACCCGATTAAGAAGATCGGTCCACAACTTGGTAACAGCTGGAATAAAACTTCTAGAATACTGTGTAGTATTGAGCCTCATGATGGAGAAGGCCTGGCTATTAGAATTAACTGCCTGCCTAGTGTTACGAACAGGATAGAATTGTCCAGGGATATCTGAATGTAAAGGATGGTCAGAGTTATGAAAAATCTTATGCAACATGCATAATGAACTAATTGAACGACGGTGCCAAAGATTAATATCTAGATCAGGAATAAGAAATTTAATAGACCGTAAGTTTCTGTCCAACAAATTAAGATGAGATTCAGCAGCTGAACACCAGACAGGAGAGCAATACTCAAAACAAGGTAGAATGAAAGAATTAAAACACTTTGTCAGAATAGATGGATCACCGAAAATCTTGTAAGACATTCTCAATAAGCCAATTTTTTTGTGCAATTGAAGAAGACACAGACCTACTGTGTTTCTCAAAAGTAAATTTGCTGTCGAGAATCACACCTAAAATTTCAAAACAACTATGCAGTCGTTTCTAGTCCACTGCAGGACAAAGTCTTCAAACATGTCATTATTCATGTCTGGGGTTTGGTGAGTTCTCATCACCAAGCTGGCGAACATTGGATTGGTGATGGTGGGAGACATTAGTCTAATCGGTAACAGCAAATCGAACCTAGTATGGGTGGCCCTGATTAGAACAGCTTTGATATTGCAATAAACAAACTTTCACCATGTTAATGTATCCCAACTCAGAAAGGATATGCAGATAATTATACATACAAATATGTAAATAGATATGTATATGATTAAATATTCATACATGTATACTGAATATATAAATATATATATATATATATATATATATATATATATATAGAGAGAGAGAGAGAGAGAGAGAGGAGAGAGAGAGAGAGAGAGAGAGAGAGAGAGAGAGAGAGAGAGAGAGAGGTGTCTGTATGAGTGTGTATTTATATATATATATATATATATATATATATATATATATATATATATATATATACATATATATATATATATATATATATATATATATATATATATATATATATATATATATATATGCGTATCTGTATATTATCTGTGAGACACACGAATGCGCTTGAATTAGCCAGATGTATAGGAATATAGCGGACACCCTGAATCTCTATATAAATACTCCAACAAGTGGAAATATACACTCACCATAAGTAACTGAAGCCTGGTTAAACGAATTTTAGCAAGAGACCAACAAAGGGAAAAAAAAATCTTTAATGCTCTATCGGAAATGTACTTTTGTTTTAAGTCGGATACTTCACATACTTTTCTTAATTGCTCATCGTGAAAGGAATTTAGTGATTAAGCTCTTTCAATACAATTTGCGGATTCAATGGCCGGTTGTAATGACAAGCGCTCGCGCAGGGATGAAACCACACAAAGGCCAGAGTTTATTCTAAAAACTTTAATTGCCATTTTCAGACTCTTCAATGGCTTCTTCATATTCTGTGTGTGTGTGAGAGAGAGAGAGAGAGAGAGAGAGAGAGAGAGAGAGAGAGAGAGATATCGTGTTGATAACTATGGTTGTCACCAATATCCTAGCTATAGATTTCTTGTAGAATCAGCTACCGTGACAACACAAATGACCATTGATTCCACACACACACACACACACACACACAAACAAAGACCAGTGGGGTTTGCTTTGTAATGAAACCTTACAAATACGGACGGGGTCAAGTGTTGAGAAGACACCACACCGTTTGGAGCAAAAAGAAGCCTTTATATAGCTATCATAGGTCAAATTGTTCACTTTACATGAACTGGACAGTTTGGGGCTTCTCTCTCTCTCTCATCTCTCTCTCTCTCCTCTCTCTCTCTCTCTCTCTCTCTCATAGCACATCCAGCTGGAAAGGCTATGGTACAGCGTTCGGGTTATTAAAAATGGAATAGTTCTCTATTCAGCAACGATTTGTGTATCTAATTATTATTCGAATGTTGATGATCGCAGCTAAGTGGAAAGAGAAGAGCGTCTTTGCCTCAGTCAAAACAATTGTACACTATCAAAAGATGTTATATATATATATGATAAAAACATCAACAAATGCAGCCGTTTCTAGTCCACTACAGGAGAAATGTCCCAAGCATGTCATTATTTATGTCTGGATTTTAGCCAGTTATTATCACTACGCTGACTACTTAGATTGGTGATGGTGGAAGACATGACTGATCGCTGACAGCAAACCTGACTAGTGCAACTTTACTAATCAAGGCGATACACAAACCCTTTCACCACGTTAAAATATCCCCATTCAGAAGGGGTTTTATAAGTATCTATCTATCTATCTATCTATCTATCTATATATATATATATATATATATATATATATATATATATATATATATATATTCTCTCCCTCTTTCTCATTTCCTGTAAACTGCCATTGTGAGTCCTCTTGGTCATTTTCTGAGTGGAGGTTCCATGTCTTTATTAACTTTTCTATATTTGTTTAAAGTGGCCCATTGTCTTGAATGCCTCGCTTTTATATTCTTTATATTTTTGTTTTACTCTTGAATATTTATCTTTTATTATTCTAGTACATTTCCTTTTACTCCTTCATTCTCGCAATTCTATCAATTTGTTTGCTCTCAATAAATTTTAATCTCAACTTTTTCAAAGTACTTTAAGTCTGTTCTCCTCATTGCTATCTTTACAACCTATCATTTCCCTCTTTCCTTTCTTTACGTTACCTACCCTTCCACTATCTACTCTATGTTTATTCTCACTTCCACTTTTATCTGTTGTTCCTCCTCTGAAATATCCCTAGTATTTGTAATCTATTACTCTACCCCCATAAGTCTGTTTATTTTCGGAATTTCATTCTTCTATTTTCATCTCACCTGTCTCCTCTGTATATTCGCCAACCCCCCCCCCCCCCCAGGTCCGCATACAACCATCGTTTGATTTCTTAATCTAATTCTTCTTTATCTCTCTTTCTCCCTCTCGTTTTGAAGTAAAATCCTCATCCTCACCCTTATTCTTGTTCTCAACCCTCCCTTTTTCGTGCTTTTAACTGTTAACAACGTCAAGAGACTTCGGTGTGCATCCCTCTGGCCCCCTGTCGTATCTCCCTGATAAACTGACTGAAATAGCCGCAGTCTCTGCTTCGCAGGACCACTGCCACCTGCAACAAAAGTTGCCTTGAACGTAATTCTGATTCGTTTTACGGCCGAGAAAATCTCTCCTTTGTATTGCCGTTCAGAGCTGGGGCTGGCCATTGTAATGTCTTTCATTTACGTGCCTGTATTGGGTCGGCGAATTTGAGTTTAACTTATATCCTTAGATGTTTTGGGATCATTATGTGGCTTTTTTTTTTACTTCTTAGCTAAATATTCTATTTTGTATTTAATTCTCATTTTTTTTCTCCAGGCTTCGTTTGTTTGAGTAAATTATTACAGAAAAGATAATCTACAGAAAACTCTTTTAGGTAGTTTTTTTCCCTATTTATTGAGCTAAGAAAAACAATAGGCTATATTTTGTAAGATCATCAATCATTGCGGTAATTTCTGTGTCCGTTCCTATTAAACGAAAGGATGATATATATATATATATATATATATATATATATATATATATATATATATATATATATATAATATATATAAATATATATATATATATATACAGTATATACTGTATATATATATATATATATATATTATATATATTATATATATATATACAAGCGTGTGTGTAATATATATCTTGCATATATAAAAATGTTAAGCTATAAAAGAGATATATGAAAAACATTGACGTTATTTCAATCTGTAACACCATCAAACTGAAACACTGAAGCAGTATTCCTAACCCTTTTTAATTAGTCAGCCACAAACCAGCGCAACGAAAGCAGGGTAACCGGAATAGGTCAAAGGCTCACAAATAAAATGTGGCAATCATAACCGCGTACTGTTTACACACAGGAATAAAATGATGCAATTCACTTCGCTTTGTGGGTACACGATTACATGGTGTTTAATTCCTCGTCCTGCACAAAGGTGTATCTGTTATACTTCAACATGGGTGGATAAACAGAATTGGTGCTCATGTGATTTCCCCTATAGTTACTCTCACGTTTATGTGGAGAACTTACACCATTTGTTCATAACTATGAAAAGATTCATTTAGTTCTTTTAGTTTGGTTCATGGAATTTGGGTCATATGGTCTAGCTATGGGGAGGCATATTAGCAAAGTGTAGACTCGTAGAGAGTTTGTCCCAAGGCGAAATTAGAGCCAATTACATTATGAACTTACTAACCGGAAGAAGTATTGCCAATCTTTAAGAATGACCCACGCGGCTGGCGTTTGCAGCACACCCATTCACCACTCTCCAGAACAGGAGAGCAATGCGATTATGTATATTTGCGTAGAGCCACGGCAGGGCAAAGATCCTTTAAGGGACGTAAAGTAAAGTGAACTGGCAAGTGGTAACAAGGACTCAAGGAGCACTGGTTAAGTGATGACGTCATAAATTAGCAATACTTGCTTCCCCTGATCGAGCTCATGCTGTGATTGGCTCTGGTTTCATCCGGGGCCAAACCCTTCCATACTTCGC
>NC_090735.1:59738845-59741345 GCF_036898095.1 Palaemon carinicauda
AACTCTCCAGTGGTAGTATCTCAACGGGTGGTTGGTGCCCTAGCCAACCTATTACCTAGACATGATCTTTAGACAAGATTTCATTTAATAGTTTTCTCAATCGAAAGTTGGATATAGAAGCAATAGCTTACAAGTATGGAAATAAAACATATAATAACAAGAAATAAAAAAAAAAATTAAAGGTAAATAATAAATTAAACATTTGATACTAACTACGATTCCCAGGAATCTTGGATGGCTGTGTTAGTTCTCTCTCTCTCTCTCTCTCTCTCTCTCTCTCTCTCTCTCTCTCTCTCTCTCTCTCTCTCTCTCTCTCTTCTAATTTCCATAATATTTGTTTCTTATGTCAGAAATTATCAATAAAAACAATGAAGACTCGAGTAATGAAATAAAAATGTAAAATGTCAAAGCGAACTTTCAGAAAGATAGTTCAAACACTTGTAAAATCAATATAAGAAATCTATAGATTCCTTAGATGAGTAACAAGATTTCTAGAATTTCGCCAAAAAAGTTTATATATACATATATATATATATATATATATATATATATATATATATATATATATATATATATATATATATACTTTTACCACTGAATTTCATATATATTCTACAATGCAGAATCGAATTTAACAGATACCTGGATAATATATCAATGAATTCATGTTACAAACATGATTGTGAAACAATATAGGAAGTACATGGAGGAAAATATTAAGTGTAATGTGAATAACAGGAACTAGTAAACACAAACAGCAGTGAATGCAAACAGTACTGTGTAGACCATTTGAATTCAATAGATATGCAGATGAATTGTGAATATATAATCTCCTTCAAAAGCGCACCATGAATAGTTTAATCATGTTACTATTCAGATGAGTTAGCAAAGCTTCTTAACGAACTATAAACTATATTCTTAAATGAATAGCAAGACCTAAAGTGGTTGAATGGTCTTAGGACATATTTGGTGTTGGGACATATTTGGTCGTAAAACTTATTTCGTCGTAGTACAATTTTTACCTGGCTTGCAATTTAGGATGTGATTTTATACATAGACACAATCAATAAATACCTATCAAATCGAATGTTAGCATAAGTGCAAAAGCAAGGATATATATATATATATATATATATATATATATATATATATATATATATATATATATATATATATAATATCCTCCTACGCCTATCGACGCAAAGGGCCTCTGTTAGATTTCGCCAGTCGTCTTTACCTTGAGCTTTTAATTCAATGCTTCTCCATTCATTATCTCTTACTTCACGCTTCATAGTCCTCAGCCATGTAGGCCTGGGTCTCCCAACACTTCTAGTGCCTTGTGGAGCCCAGCTAAACGTTTGCTGAACTAATCTTTCAAGGGGAGTGCGAGAGCATGCCCAAACCATCTCCATCTACCCCTTATCATGATCTCATCCACATATAGCACTTGAGTAATCTCTCTTAAAGTTTTATTTCTAATACTATCCTGCCATTTGACTCCCAATATCCTTCTGGGAGCATTGCTCTCGAATCTACTAAATCTATTTGAGACTGTTTCATTGTCATACCATGAGTCGTGTTCAATTATGTACAGTATATATATAAATTAAATCATCAATTCACAAAAATTTATCTATACTATAAAATTTCCTTTATGGGCAATAATATTTACATTGTTAAATATCTATCTAATTAGGAAAAAAGTTGCAAATAGGGTTGAGTTTCAACCAGAAGTGTCAGATGGTGCTGCACTTTCAATGGTCACTTACGTCGAACGCATGTTCTTACTCGACATAGCTATCTATATAACCCTTAAAGAAAAGTCTAGACATCATATTTAGAGAAACAATTTGACGGGAAAACATGCTCGTATTCTGACCCTTTCATGCTTGCATATTTCCACTCGTTTCGGAATATAACAAGAAGGTTAGGAAGGCCAAAATATATAGATAAAGACAATGACAGTTAGGCAAAAAGGTAAAACTAAAAAACAGTGTTTAGACAGAAAGACTTGTAACCGAATACTTGTAGAGCAAAGTTCTTCAGGCGAAGAGAGGCCAGTAAAATAAACAAGCAAATCGCACAGATAGGACCGCATCTAAGAGTTGGGCAAAGCCAGCCAGACGCAACGACGAGACGGGGAAATCTATAATCCAGTATTTATAGAGCAAAACGTTATCGTGAACTCTTCATCGGTAGCCGGAATGAATCCGCTCGAGAGAAAAAAAAAAAAAAAAGAAAAAAAAAAAAAACAAACTTATCTTTGTCGGACATCCGATCACCGAAAAGTCATTTTCCCAGCGAGGGCAAAGCACCCGGGGTTGAATAGGCTGTAATCACCCGAGCCGAAGCTTTGTATATCCTGAGCTATTCTGTATATACCCTGAGCTATTTCAGACCATGTTTATGGATTCTGGGATTTTAAAGCTAGAATAGCAAAGCTGCGACGTTCGAAGCCGGGGAATAGACGTCGGCTGCTTGGAAGTGGAAATTGGTGTGC
>NC_090735.1:59753845-59773845 GCF_036898095.1 Palaemon carinicauda
TTTTGAAAGCTAATCATATACTTAGTGCATGTTAACAAGGCATACTCTTAGAATGTGTATTTTTTGTTAAGAAAATGTCTATTTTGATATTAAATCTCGGTGCATTTCCACCCACTCAAACAGTCTTGGATTCATGGTACAATTGAGATGTATGCTTTGGTAAGAACATTGCCTAGTTTCTGTTAACAAGTTTTGTTTGATTTAATAAAGATATAGCCAAGATCATGAACCTTTTCCAAGGTTTCTTTAGTTTTATCTTTAAAAGATTTTAATTTTTTCCCAAAATTTTACCTTAAAAATATAAATTTCATTAGAGTGAAAGTTCTCTATATTTCCGATTGTTTTTCCAATATGGCTAATGTTTTATTTCGTGGATGTTTTTTGCATTTCTGTAGCATGATGTTATAACGTGGACACTATTTTCCATTCGTTAACATATAGCTCCAAACAGGTTTGAATTTAAGTATTTTCCATTCACAATAACTATGTAATATATGTATATTAAGTTTTTATCAACAGATTTTTTTTTTTTCAATTTTTTACAGAATTATAAATTTTATATTTATGATAAGTCTTTTTCCCTATTTTATAGGTAGTAGGTTGGCCAAGGCACCAGCCACCCGTTGATTTACCTCTGCTAGAGTGTTATTGGGACTATTTACTTGCCAGACAGTAATACACTGGATCCCTCTCTCTGGTTACGGCTCATTTCATCTTTGCCAACACATACACAAAAGATTCTGGCCTATTTTTTACACATTTTCCTCTTACGTCATACACTTGACAACAATGAAATTACCAAACAATTCTTCTCTCAAAAGGTTAACTACTGACTGTAATTGCCCAGTGGCTAATTTCCTCTTGGTAAGGGTAGAAGAGACTCTTAACTATGGTAAGCAGCTCTTCTAGAAGGACACTCAAAAATCGAATCATTGTTTTCTAGACTTGGATTGTGCCATGGTCTTCCACTATCTTTGATAAGAGAATTCTTGCTTGAAAGTACGGCACACTATTCTCTCTTGTTTCTCTTTCTCTTGCTAGTTAAGTGTTTATCCTCTTGTTATTTTTAATTAGTTATATTTTAATTAGTTATAGTTTATATATGCAAGATTTATCTTAATGTTATTATTGTTCTTAAACTTCTTTTGTAGTTTTCTTTTATTCTCTTTTTTCACTAGACTATTTTCCCTTTTGGAGCCCTTGGCCTTATAGCATCTTGCTTTTCTAGCTAGGGTTGTAGCTTAGCAAGTAATAATGATATTAATAATAATAATTATCATGATGTTCCTCAGAGATAATTTCCATTAGGAAAATATCTTTTCTTTAGCAAGGCTAAAAATGTTTGCCTAACGATAAGAATTTTCCCTTTATAATGCCACTTTTTACCATCAAGATTTTTTCCGTCCCTTACGCATATTCCATTACGATATAATTGCCCTCGTCTTGCTGTTACTTTCTTCTCCGATACGCAATTATTTTTTTCCTGAATAATAAGAGTTTTCTATTACGGTAAGACTTTCTTGCAACATATAGACCTGTTTCAGAATCTTTACAAGGCGCATGGACTACCCTAACTGTTTACAGTGTAACCATTTCAAAGTAAGGGGTTAACTATTGCACTGTAATTATTTAGTGGCTACTTTCCTCTTGGTAAGGGTAGAAGATGAAGTTAGTGCCATGGCCTCTGTACCATAGTCTTCCCCTATCTTTCGTTAGAGATTTCTTCCTTGAGGGTACACTCCGGCACATTATTCTATCTTATTTCTCTTTCTCTTGCTATTTAGAAGTTTTATCCTCTTGTTATTTTCAATTTTCTATAATTTATATTTCCAAGATTTATCTTAATGTTATTATTGTTCTGAAACTTATCTTATATTTTTTCCTTATTTCATTCCTCACTTGGCTATTTTCCCTGTTGGGGCCCTTGGGATTATAGCATCTTGCTTTTCCAGGTAGGGTTGTAGCTTAGCAAGTAATAATATTATTTTTAATAATAATAAAAATCATCATGATGTCCCTTAGAGATAATTTCCATTAGGAAAATAACTTTTCTTTAGCAAGGCTAAAAACGTTTGCCTAACAATAAGATTTTTCCCTTTATAATGCTACTTTTTACCATCAAGATTTTTTCCCGTCCCTTACACATATTTCATTACGATATAATTGCTCTCGTTCTGCTGTTACTTTCTTCTCCGATACGCAATTAGAGTTTTCTCTTACAGTAAGACTTTCAGGCAACATTTAGACTTGTTTCAGAATCTTTAAAACACGCAATAGAACTTCCCTAACTGTTTACAGTGTAACCATTTCAAAGTGAGGGGTCAACTATTACGCTGTAATTATTTAGTGGCTACTTTCCTCATGGTGAGGGTAAGAGACACTGTTTAGATACGGTAAGCAGCTCTTCTAAGAGAAGGACACTCCAAAATCAAACGATTGTTCTCTTGTCTTGGGTAGTGCCATAGCCTATGCACCATGGTCTTCCACTGTCTTGGATTAGAGTTCTCTTTCTCTTGCTTGAGGGTACACTCGGGCACGCTGTTCTATATCATTTCTATTCATCTTGTTTTGTTAAATTTTTTTATAGTTTATATAGGTAATATTTATTATAATGTTATTACTGTTCTTAAAATATATTTGTCCTTGTTTTCTTTCCTTACTGGGGTATTTCCCCTATTGGAGACCCTGGGCTTATAGCATCCTGCTTTTTCAACTAAGTTGTACCTTAGCAAGTAATAATAATAATAATAATAATAATAATAATAATAATAATAATAATAGGGTTTCGACTTTCTATACCTTTACGTCAACCCCATTATCAAACTTACTGCAATAATTTCCTTCCGTTACATTAAGATTATTTTTTTCCGTTACTCCAAGTCTTTTCCCGCTTTCCGATAGCATTTGCCCTTCCAGAGACCATCTATGAAGGGGCAAATATTTCATTACTTTTTTTCATAGGCTGTAACACCTTCGGATATACGATAACTCTGTCGCATGCAAAGGGTCGGTAAATCTAGTCCTTAGGCCGTTAGCCCGAGCTCCACAGCGAGGGTGGATTTACCTCTCTTAGTACTTATCAGAAAGGCATTTATGAGAGAGAGAGAGAGAGAGAGAGAGAGAGAGAGAGAGAGAGAGAGAGAGAGAGATGTCTTTTGAATAGTTTCGCCCCTGTAGAATGAGAATTTTCAATCATCTATTCAATCATCTAGTCTTGCTTAAGTGAAAATTTGAAAGTAACAGAAAAAAACAAGAATACCAGATACTTTACTGCGATTTGATTAAGAAAACGATGAAAGAAAATCTATTCACTTAATTACCAAGATAGGTTAAGTATTGAGACATTACAGCTGTATTAAATATTTATAAGAATAAATTTAGCTGACATTTGTTGTGGTAACAAGACAATTTGTTTTAACAAAATTTCATTTGATTGTCTGTAAGCTGAACTCCGTTTACAATTTCAAAGGACAAGCACTTGCGTTCTGTTTTAGAAGTGACCAAACCTTTTGGATTTGATTTAGGAATTTGTGCCATTTGGATTGGTGCTGGGGCCAGGGTAGTAGTTAAAAGAAGTTGGGTATAACAGAAATCTAATTAACTACGGCTATGGTCTGATTGAATGCTGCAAAGACCATTAAGTACTACCTGCAGTGCACTGCAAGAGGTTTACTGATGGCACACACCCTACAGACACCAACGTTTTGATCTAGTTCAAGCTCTACTTACAAAGGAGCGACTTGAGCAAAATGTCATCAGTTATCTGATGCTAACATTTTGAGTGGCACGTAAATACTTTTACTTTTACTTTTAGGGGTTTATTTGTCGCCCTCCATCAGACACTAAGAGTCTGTTCAGGCGGGCCTTGATGTGTGAAAATAATTTCTTTCCAGTTTATGTTTTGCTCTGTATCTTTTCAGTTATTCGCTAGCATAATATGTTTATAAAGCGAAAGAAGAAGAATTACAACCTCTTAATAACTAGATTGAACTAAAGAAAATTCTAGTTGAAAAACAATGATGAAAATCAAAATGGTAAACTGCACGAAAAATAGTTATGAATGAGATTTTTATTTTATTTTACAGGACGCATCATAATTATACCAAGTAAACTATAAGTATTAGTCACCGTTGAAATTATTAATGGAAAAAGAAAAAACTACGCCTCTATCCAGTAGTTTCACATATGAACTATAAACATCCAAAAATACACTGCTAAACCCATTTATCGTATAGATGTGTCAGTTAAAACAAACTTAAAAATTATGATAAACAAGTGTTCCCCAGCCGTCAACAATGACGTATAAATATTTAGATAGATATGCACAAACAAGCACACTCTCACACAGATTCAACCCTTCCCCGGCCCCCTTGCAGGTTCGGCAATTCATGGGAGGGTGTGCTTCCCGAGTGTACGTATCGGGCTACCACCCCTCTCACCAGGGTATGACTACTACCTTTCCCCCTTGAGCGTGAATATATATATATATATATATATATATATATATATATATATATATACATATAAATATATATATATATATATACATATAAATATATATATATATATATATATATACATATAAATATATATATATATATATATATATATATATATATATATATATATATATATATATATATATATATATATATATATATATATATATACATATATATATATATATATACATATAAATATATATATATACATATAAATATATATATATACATATAAATATATATATATACATATATATATATATACATATATATATATATATATATATATATATATATATATATATATATATATATATATATATATAAATATATATATATATATCAATATATATATATATATATATATATATATATATATATATATATATATATATATATATATATCAGCAGTAACTAGTCCCATGCAGAACAAAGGCCTCGGACATCTTCACTCCTATATATTAATGGCTATTCCATGCCAGTCTATACCTTCAAATTTTCTTAGCTCGTCAATCCATCATCTTCACTGCTTCTTTTGCAATATATAGGGACCATTCTGATATAATTAATGTCATTCTGTTATCTGTCATTCTCAATATATGTCCTGCCCAGGTCAATTTCTTATTCTCACATATTGTTAGAATATCCTCTAGTGATTATAGGAGTGTGATATCCGGTGTTCCACAGGGTAGTGTTCTTGGCCCATTGCTTTTCATACTATATACACATGACATGTGGTTTGGCCTAGAAAACAAGCTTGTTGCTTATGCAGATGATGCTACTCTCTTTGCATCAATTCCATCCCCTGAATGTAGATCTGGGGTTTGTGAATCCCTTAATAGAGATTTAGCTAGAATTAGTGCATGGTGCAAATTATGGGGTATGAAGTTGAATCCTAACAAAACTCAAAGTATGATTGTAAGTAGGTCAAGGACGGTGGCTCCTCAACATCCGGATCTCAGTATTGATAATGTTTCTTTAAATTTGTATGACTCTTTCAAAATTTTAGGTGTGATTCTCGACAGCAAATTTACTTTTGAGAAACATATAAGGTCTGTGTCTTCTTCAATTGCACAAAAAATTGGCTTATTGAGAAAGTCTTTCAAGATTTTCGGTGATCAATCTATTCTGAAGAAGTGCTTTAATTCTTTCATTCTACCTTATTTTGAGTATTGTTCTCCTGTCTGGTCTTCAGCTGCTGATTCTCATCTTAATTTGTTGGACAGAAACTTACGGTCTATTAAATTTCTTATTCCTGATCTAGATATTAATCTCAGGCACCGTCGTTCAATTAGTTCATTATGCATGTTGCATAAGATTTTTCATAACTCTGACCATCCTTTACATTCAGATCTCCCTGGACAATTCTATCCTGTTCGTAATACTAGGCAGGCAATTAATTCTAATAGCCAGGCCTTCTCCATCATGAGGCTCAATACTACGCAGTACTCTAGAAGTTTTATTCCACCTGTTACCAAGTTGTGGAATGATCTTCCTAATCGGGTAGTTGAATCAGTAGAACTTCAAAAGTTCAAAGTTGGAGCAAATGCTTTTTTGTTGACCAGGCGGACATGAGTCTTTTTATAGTTTATTTATGACATATTTGTTTTTGATGTTGTTAATAGTTTATATATGACATGTCTGTTTTGACGTTGTTACTTTTTTTAGAATGATTTATTGTTAATTTGTTCTCTTCATTTATTTATTTCCTTATTTCCTTTTCTCACTGGGCTATTTTTCCCTGTTGGAGCCCCTGGGCTTATAGCATCTTGCTTTTTCAACTAGTGTTGTAGCTTGGATAGTAATGATAATAATACTAAATTGTGTTCTCGTATCCATGTTGCTTATGGTCGTACCAGTAATAACTTGTACATAGGAAACTTGGAGCATTACTGAAGTCTTAGAACATAAGCTAGTTACAAGTCAAAGAGGTATCGAAAGAATAATGATGGGAATTACACAAAGAGACAGGATAAGATCAATAAATATAAATTTATATATATACACACACACACACACACATATATATATATATATATATATATGTATGTTTAGTGTGTGTGTGTGTTTGTATATACATATATATATATATATATATATATATATATATATATATATATATATATATATATATATATATATACTGTATATATATATACATATATATATATATATATACATATATATATATATATATATATATATATATATATATATATATCAGGACACTTGCTTTCTTTTATATAGAGTATATTCAGTGAAATAAAAAGCCTACGCAAAACTGCTACACCTAAACCGACTGATGACTGCATATCGATCATATCACGGGGTTAGACATATATATCCCAACCTGAAATACCTAGTAATTACAGTGCGAGAACCCGCAATTTGTAAACTGGACGCGATAAGTCAAAATCTTCCTTTGGGAAGATGAATTTCCGGCCCGCGACTCTTGATGTATAACCAGTTATAGAGCTCCAATTCATTCCCATTTCACGTGAGGGATAAAAGTGTCGAATTGTTATTCAGAGCGAAGTGTGTGTGCTATTTCATTCAAACGATTATTAATGAGCTGGACTGCATTTTACGCTCGTATCTCGGGTGTTTGTGGCAACTGATAGTAACGGTGTCATTCTTTTTAAACATTAAAAGATGAATTAATTTTTATATTATCTTTATCTCGTTACAAGATACGGTAAGCAGCTCTTCTAAGAGAAGGACACTCCAAAATCAAACGATTGTTCTCTTGTCTTGGGTAGTGCCATAGCCTATGCACCATGGTCTTCCACTGTCTTGGATTAGAGTTCTCTTTCTCTTGCTTGAGGGTACACTCGGGCACGCTGTTCTATATCATTTCTATTCATCTTGTTTTGTTAAATTTTTTTATAGTTTATATAGGTAATATTTATTATAATGTTGTTACTGTTCTTAAAATATATTTGTCCTTGTTTTCTTTCCTTACTGGGGTATTTCCCCTATTGGAGACCCTGGGCTTATAGCATCCTGCTTTTTCAACTAAGTTGTACCTTAGCAAGTAATAATAATAATAATAATAATAATAATAATAATAGGGTTTTGACTTTCTATACCTTTACGTCAACCCCATTATCAAACTTACTGCAATAATTTCCTTCCGTTACATTAAGATTATTTTTTTCCGTTACTCCAAGTCTTTTCCCGCTTTCCGATAGCATTTGCCCTTCCAGAGACCATCTATGAAGGGGCAAATATTTCATTACTTTTTTTCATAGGCTGTAACACCTTCGGATATACGATAACTCTGTCGCATGCAAAGGGTCGGTAAATCTAGTCCTTAGGCCGTTAGCCCGAGCTCCACAGCGAGGGTGGATTTACCTCTCTTAGTACTTATCAGAAAGGCATTTATGAGAGAGAGAGAGAGAGAGAGAGAGAGAGAGAGAGAGAGAGAGAGAGAGAGATGTCTTTTGAATAGTTTCGCCCCTGTAGAATGAGAATTTTCAATCATCTATTCAATCATCTAGTCTTGCTTAAGTGAAAATTTGAAAGTAACAGAAAAAAACAAGAATACCAGATACTTTACTGCGATTTGATTAAGAAAACGATGAAAGAAAATCTATTCACTTAATTACCAAGATAGGTTAAGTATTGAGACATTACAGCTGTATTAAATATTTATAAGAATAAATTTAGCTGACATTTGTTGTGGTAACAAGACAATTTGTTTTAACAAAATTTCATTTGATTGTCTGTAAGCTGAACTCCGTTTACAATTTCAAAGGACAAGCACTTGCGTTCTGTTTTAGAAGTGACCAAACCTTTTGGATTTGATTTAGGAATTTGTGCCATTTGGATTGGTGCTGGGGCCAGGGTAGTAGTTAAAAGAAGTTGGGTATAACAGAAATCTAATTAACTACGGCTATGGTCTGATTGAATGCTGCAAAGACCATTAAGTACTACCTGCAGTGCACTGCAAGAGGTTTACTGATGGCACACACCCTACAGACACCAACGTTTTGATCTAGTTCAAGCTCTACTTACAAAGGAGCGACTTGAGCAAAATGTCATCAGTTATCTGATGCTAACATTTTGAGTGGCACGTAAATACTTTTACTTTTACTTTTAGGGGTTTATTTGTCGCCCTCCATCAGACACTAAGAGTCTGTTCAGGCGGGCCTTGATGTGTGAAAATAATTTCTTTCCAGTTTATGTTTTGCTCTGTATCTTTTCAGTTATTCGCTAGCATAATATGTTTATAAAGCGAAAGAAGAAGAATTACAACCTCTTAATAACTAGATTGAACTAAAGAAAATTCTAGTTGAAAAACAATGATGAAAATCAAAATGGTAAACTGCACGAAAAATAGTTATGAATGAGATTTTTATTTTATTTTACAGGACGCATCATAATTATACCAAGTAAACTATAAGTATTAGTCACCGTTGAAATTATTAATGGAAAAAGAAAAAACTACGCCTCTATCCAGTAGTTTCACATATGAACTATAAACATCCAAAAATACACTGCTAAACCCATTTATCGTATAGATGTGTCAGTTAAAACAAACTTAAAAATTATGATAAACAAGTGTTCCCCAGCCGTCAACAATGACGTATAAATATTTAGATAGATATGCACAAACAAGCACACTCTCACACAGATTCAACCCTTCCCCGGCCCCCTTGCAGGTTCGGCAATTCATGGGAGGGTGTGGTTCCCGAGTGTACGTATCGGGCTACCACCCCTCTCACCAGGGTATGACTACTACCTTTCCCCCTTGAGCGTGAATATATATATATATATATATATATATATATATATATATATACATATATATATATATATATAAATATATATATACATATAAATATATATATATATATATATATAAATATATATATATATATATATATATATACATATAAATATATATATATATATATATATATATATACATATAAATATATATATATATATATATATACATATAAATATATATATATATACATATAAATATATATATATACATATAAATATATATATATATATATATATATATATATATATATATATATATATATATATATTATATATATATATATATATATATATATATATATATATATATATATATATATATATCAATATATATATATATATATATATATCAGCAGTAACTAGTCCCATGCAGAACAAAGGCCTCGGACATCTTCACTCCTATATATTAATGGCTATTCCATGCCAGTCTATACCTTCAAATTTTCTTAGCTCGTCAATCCATCATCTTCACTGCTTCTTTTGCAATATATAGGGACCATTCTGATATAATTAATGTCATTCTGTTATCTGTCATTCTCAATATATGTCCTGCCCAGGTCAATTTCTTATTCTCACATATTGTTAGAATATCCTCTAGTGATTATAGGAGTGTGATATCCGGTGTTCCACAGGGTAGTGTTCTTGGCCCATTGCTTTTCATACTATATACACATGACATGTGGTTTGGCCTAGAAAACAAGCTTGTTGCTTATGCAGATGATGCTACTCTCTTTGCATCAATTCCATCCCCTGAATGTAGATCTGGGGTTTGTGAATCCCTTAATAGAGATTTAGCTAGAATTAGTGCATGGTGCAAATTATGGGGTATGAAGTTGAATCCTAACAAAACTCAAAGTATGATTGTAAGTAGGTCAAGGACGGTGGCTCCTCAACATCCGGATCTCAGTATTGATAATGTTTCTTTAAATTTGTATGACTCTTTCAAAATTTTAGGTGTGATTCTCGACAGCAAATTTACTTTTGAGAAACATATAAGGTCTGTGTCTTCTTCAATTGCACAAAAAATTGGCTTATTGAGAAAGTCTTTCAAGATTTTCGGTGATCAATCTATTCTGAAGAAGTGCTTTAATTCTTTCATTCTACCTTGTTTTGAGTATTGTTCTCCTGTCTGGTCTTCAGCTGCTGATTCTCATCTTAATTTGTTGGACAGAAACTTACGGTCTATTAAATTTCTTATTCCTGATCTAGATATTAATCTCAGGCACCGTCGTTCAATTAGTTCATTATGCATGTTGCATAAGATTTTTCATAACTCTGACCATCCTTTACATTCAGATCTCCCTGGACAATTCTATCCTGTTCGTAATACTAGGCAGGCAATTAATTCTAATAGCCAGGCCTTCTCCATCATGAGGCTCAATACTACGCAGTACTCTAGAAGTTTTATTCCACCTGTTACCAAGTTGTGGAATGATCTTCCTAATCGGGTAGTTGAATCAGTAGAACTTCAAAAGTTCAAAGTTGGAGCAAATGCTTTTTTGTTGACCAGGCGGACATGAGTCTTTTTATAGTTTATTTATGACATATTTGTTTTTGATGTTGTTAATAGTTTATATATGACATGTCTGTTTTGACGTTGTTACTTTTTTTAGAATGATTTATTGTTAATTTGTTCTCTTCATTTATTTATTTCCTTATTTCCTTTTCTCACTGGGCTATTTTTCCCTGTTGGAGCCCCTGGGCTTATAGCATCTTGCTTTTTCAACTAGTGTTGTAGCTTGGATAGTAATGATAATAATACTAAATTGTGTTCTCGTATCCATGTTGCTTATGGTCGTACCAGTAATAACTTGTACATAGGAAACTTGGAGCATTACTGAAGTCTTAGAACATAAGCTAGTTACAAGTCAAAGAGGTATCGAAAGAATAATGATGGGAATTACACAAAGAGACAGGATAAGATCAATAAATATAAATTTATATATATACACACACACACACACACACATATATATATATATATATATATATATATATATATATATATATATATATATATATATATATATATATGTATGTATGTTTAGTGTGTGTGTGTGTTTGTATATACATATATATATATATATATATATATATATATATACATATATATATATATATACTGTATATATATATACATATATATATATATATACATATATATATATATATATATATATATATATATATATATATATATCAGGACACTTGCTTTCTTTTATATAGAGTATATTCAGTGAAATAAAAAGCCTACGCAAAACTGCTACACCTAAACCGACTGATGACTGCATATCGATCATATCACGGGGTTAGACATATATATCCCAACCTGAAATACCTAGTAATTACAGTGCGAGAACCCGCAATTTGTAAACTGGACGCGATAAGTCAAAATCTTCCTTTGGGAAGATGAATTTCCGGCCCGCGACTCTTGATGTATAACCAGTTATAGAGCTCCAATTCATTCCCATTTCACGTGAGGGATAAAAGTGTCGAATTGTTATTCAGAGCGAAGTGTGTGTGCTATTTCATTCAAACGATTATTAATGAGCTGGACTGCATTTTACGCTCGTATCTCGGGTGTTTGTGGCAACTGATAGTAACGGTGTCATTCTTTTTAAACATTAAAAGATGAATTAATTTTTATATTATCTTTATCTCGTTACAAGATACGGTAAGCAGCTCTTCTAAGAGAAGGACACTCCAAAATCAAACGATTGTTCTCTTGTCTTGGGTAGTGCCATAGCCTATGCACCATGGTCTTCCACTGTCTTGGATTAGAGTTCTCTTTCTCTTGCTTGAGGGTACACTCGGGCACGCTGTTCTATATCATTTCTATTCATCTTGTTTTGTTAAATTTTTTTATAGTTTATATAGGTAATATTTATTATAATGTTGTTACTGTTCTTAAAATATATTTGTCCTTGTTTTCTTTCCTTACTGGGGTATTTCCCCTATTGGAGACCCTGGGCTTATAGCATCCTGCTTTTTCAACTAAGTTGTACCTTAGCAAGTAATAATAATAATAATAATAATAATAATAATAATAATAGGGTTTTGACTTTCTATACCTTTACGTCAACCCCATTATCAAACTTACTGCAATAATTTCCTTCCGTTACATTAAGATTATTTTTTTCCGTTACTCCAAGTCTTTTCCCGCTTTCCGATAGCATTTGCCCTTCCAGAGACCATCTATGAAGGGGCAAATATTTCATTACTTTTTTTCATAGGCTGTAACACCTTCGGATATACGATAACTCTGTCGCATGCAAAGGGTCGGTAAATCTAGTCCTTAGGCCGTTAGCCCGAGCTCCACAGCGAGGGTGGATTTACCTCTCTTAGTACTTATCAGAAAGGCATTTATGAGAGAGAGAGAGAGAGAGAGAGAGAGAGAGAGAGAGAGAGAGAGAGAGAGAGAGAGAGAATGTCTTTTGAATAGTTTCGCCCCTGTAGAATGAGAATTTTCAATCATCTATTCAATCATCTAGTCTTGCTTAAGTGAAAATTTGAAAGTAACAGAAAAAAACAAGAATACCAGATACTTTACTGCGATTTGATTAAGAAAACGATGAAAGAAAATCTATTCACTTAATTACCAAGATAGGTTAAGTATTGAGACATTACAGCTGTATTAAATATTTATAAGAATAAATTTAGCTGACATTTGTTGTGGTAACAAGACAATTTGTTTTAACAAAATTTCATTTGATTGTCTGTAAGCTGAACTCCGTTTACAATTTCAAAGGACAAGCACTTGCGTTCTGTTTTAGAAGTGACCAAACCTTTTGGATTTGATTTAGGAATTTGTGCCATTTGGATTGGTGCTGGGGCCAGGGTAGTAGTTAAAAGAAGTTGGGTATAACAGAAATCTAATTAACTACGGCTATGGTCTGATTGAATGCTGCAAAGACCATTAAGTACTACCTGCAGTGCACTGCAAGAGGTTTACTGATGGCACACACCCTACAGACACCAACGTTTTGATCTAGTTCAAGCTCTACTTACAAAGGAGCGACTTGAGCAAAATGTCATCAGTTATCTGATGCTAACATTTTGAGTGGCACGTAAATACTTTTACTTTTACTTTTAGGGGTTTATTTGTCGCCCTCCATCAGACACTAAGAGTCTGTTCAGGCGGGCCTTGATGTGTGAAAATAATTTCTTTCCAGTTTATGTTTTGCTCTGTATCTTTTCAGTTATTCGCTAGCATAATATGTTTATAAAGCGAAAGAAGAAGAATTACAACCTCTTAATAACTAGATTGAACTAAAGAAAATTCTAGTTGAAAAACAATGATGAAAATCAAAATGGTAAACTGCACGAAAAATAGTTATGAATGAGATTTTTATTTTATTTTACAGGACGCATCATAATTATACCAAGTAAACTATAAGTATTAGTCACCGTTGAAATTATTAATGGAAAAAGAAAAAACTACGCCTCTATCCAGTAGTTTCACATATGAACTATAAACATCCAAAAATACACTGCTAAACCCATTTATCGTATAGATGTGTCAGTTAAAACAAACTTAAAAATTATGATAAACAAGTGTTCCCCAGCCGTCAACAATGACGTATAAATATTTAGATAGATATGCACAAACAAGCACACTCTTACACAGATTCAACCCTTCCCCGGCCCCCTTGCAGGTTCGGCAATTCATGGGAGGGTGTGGTTCCCGAGTGTACGTATCGGGCTACCACCCCTCTCACCAGGGTATGACTACTACCTTTCCCCCTTGAGCGTGAATATATATATATATATATATATATATATATATATATATATATACATATAAATATATATATATATATATATATACATATAAATATATATATATATATATATATATATATATATATATATATATATATATACATATAAATATATATATATATATATATACATATAAATATATATATATACATATAAATATATATATATACATATAAATATATATATATATATATACATATAAATATATATATATATATATATATATATATATATATATATATATATATATATATATATATATATATATATATATATATATATATATATATCAATATATATATATATATATATATATATCAGCAGTAACTAGTCCCATGCAGAACAAAGGCCTCGGACATCTTCACTCCTATATATTAATGGCTATTCCATGCCAGTCTATACCTTCAAATTTTCTTAGCTCGTCAATCCATCATCTTCACTGCTTCTTTTGCAATATATAGGGACCATTCTGATATAATTAATGTCATTCTGTTATCTGTCATTCTCAATATATGTCCTGCCCAGGTCAATTTCTTATTCTCACATATTGTTAGAATATCCTCTAGTGATTATAGGAGTGTGATATCCGGTGTTCCACAGGGTAGTGTTCTTGGCCCATTGCTTTTCATACTATATACACATGACATGTGGTTTGGCCTAGAAAACAAGCTTGTTGCTTATGCAGATGATGCTACTCTCTTTGCATCAATTCCATCCCCTGAATGTAGATCTGGGGTTTGTGAATCCCTTAATAGAGATTTAGCTAGAATTAGTGCATGGTGCAAATTATGGGGTATGAAGTTGAATCCTAACAAAACTCAAAGTATGATTGTAAGTAGGTCAAGGACGGTGGCTCCTCAACATCCGGATCTCAGTATTGATAATGTTTCTTTAAATTTGTATGACTCTTTCAAAATTTTAGGTGTGATTCTCGACAGCAAATTTACTTTTGAGAAACATATAAGGTCTGTGTCTTCTTCAATTGCACAAAAAATTGGCTTATTGAGAAAGTCTTTCAAGATTTTCGGTGATCAATCTATTCTGAAGAAGTGCTTTAATTCTTTCATTCTACCTTATTTTGAGTATTGTTCTCCTGTCTGGTCTTCAGCTGCTGATTCTCATCTTAATTTGTTGGACAGAAACTTACGGTCTATTAAATTTCTTATTCCTGATCTAGATATTAATCTCAGGCACCGTCGTTCAATTAGTTCATTATGCATGTTGCATAAGATTTTTCATAACTCTGACCATCCTTTACATTCAGATCTCCCTGGACAATTCTATCCTGTTCGTAATACTAGGCAGGCAATTAATTCTAATAGCCAGGCCTTCTCCATCATGAGGCTCAATACTACGCAGTACTCTAGAAGTTTTATTCCACCTGTTACCAAGTTGTGGAATGATCTTCCTAATCGGGTAGTTGAATCAGTAGAACTTCAAAAGTTCAAAGTTGGAGCAAATGCTTTTTTGTTGACCAGGCGGACATGAGTCTTTTTATAGTTTATTTATGACATATTTGTTTTTGATGTTGTTAATAGTTTATATATGACATGTCTGTTTTGACGTTGTTACTTTTTTTAGAATGATTTATTGTTAATTTGTTCTCTTCATTTATTTATTTCCTTATTTCCTTTTCTCACTGGGCTATTTTTCCCTGTTGGAGCCCCTGGGCTTATAGCATCTTGCTTTTTCAACTAGTGTTGTAGCTTGGATAGTAATGATAATAATACTAAATTGTGTTCTCGTATCCATGTTGCTTATGGTCGTACCAGTAATAACTTGTACATAGGAAACTTGGAGCATTACTGAAGTCTTAGAACATAAGCTAGTTACAAGTCAAAGAGGTATCGAAAGAATAATGATGGGAATTACACAAAGAGACAGGATAAGATCAATAAATATAAATTTATATATATATACACACACACACACACACATATATATATATATATATATATATATATATATATATATGTATGTTTAGTGTGTGTGTGTGTTTGTATATATATATATATATATATATACATATATATATATATATATATACTGTATATATATACATATATATATATATATACATATATATATATATATATATATATATATATATATATATATATATATATATATATATATATATATATATCAGGACACTTGCTTTCTTTTATATAGAGTATATTCAGTGAAATAAAAAGCCTACGCAAAACTGCTACACCTAAACCGACTGATGACTGCATATCGATCATATCACGGGGTTAGACATATATATCCCAACCTGAAATACCTAGTAATTACAGTGCGAGAACCCGCAATTTGTAAACTGGACGCGATAAGTCAAAATCTTCCTTTGGGAAGATGAATTTCCGGCCCGCGACTCTTGATGTATAACCAGTTATAGAGCTCCAATTCATTCCCATTTCACGTGAGGGATAAAAGTGTCGAATTGTTATTCAGAGCGAAGTGTGTGTGCTATTTCATTCAAACGATTATTAATGAGCTGGACTGCATTTTACGCTCGTATCTCGGGTGTTTGTGGCAACTGATAGTAACGGTGTCATTCTTTTTAAACATTAAAAGATGAATTAATTTTTATATTATCTTTATCTCGTTACAAGATACGGTAAGCAGCTCTTCTAAGAGAAGGACACTCCAAAATCAAACGATTGTTCTCTTGTCTTGGGTAGTGCCATAGCCTATGCACCATGGTCTTCCACTGTCTTGGATTAGAGTTCTCTTTCTCTTGCTTGAGGGTACACTCGGGCACGCTGTTCTATATCATTTCTATTCATCTTGTTTTGTTAAATTTTTTTATAGTTTATATAGGTAATATTTATTATAATGTTGTTACTGTTCTTAAAATATATTTGTCCTTGTTTTCTTTCCTTACTGGGGTATTTCCCCTATTGGAGACCCTGGGCTTATAGCATCCTGCTTTTTCAACTAAGTTGTACCTTAGCAAGTAATAATAATAATAATAATAATAATAATAATAATAGGGTTTTGACTTTCTATACCTTTACGTCAACCCCATTATCAAACTTACTGCAATAATTTCCTTCCGTTACATTAAGATTATTTTTTTCCGTTACTCCAAGTCTTTTCCCGCTTTCCGATAGCATTTGCCCTTCCAGAGACCATCTATGAAGGGGCAAATATTTCATTACTTTTTTTCATAGGCTGTAACACCTTCGGATATACGATAACTCTGTCGCATGCAAAGGGTCGGTAAATCTAGTCCTTAGGCCGTTAGCCCGAGCTCCACAGCGAGGGTGGATTTACCTCTCTTAGTACTTATCAGAAAGGCATTTATGAGAGAGAGAGAGAGAGAGAGAGAGAGAGAGAGAGAGAGAGAGAGAGAGAGAGAGAGAGAGAGAGAGAGAGAATGTCTTTTGAATAGTTTCGCCCCTGTAGAATGAGAATTTTCAATCATCTATTCAATCATCTAGTCTTGCTTAAGTGAAAATTTGAAAGTAACAGAAAAAAACAAGAATACCAGATACTTTACTGCGATTTGATTAAGAAAACGATGAAAGAAAATCTATTCACTTAATTACCAAGATAGGTTAAGTATTGAGACATTACAGCTGTATTAAATATTTATAAGAATAAATTTAGCTGACATTTGTTGTGGTAACAAGACAATTTGTTTTAACAAAATTTCATTTGATTGTCTGTAAGCTGAACTCCGTTTACAATTTCAAAGGACAAGCACTTGCGTTCTGTTTTAGAAGTGACCAAACCTTTTGGATTTGATTTAGGAATTTGTGCCATTTGGATTGGTGCTGGGGCCAGGGTAGTAGTTAAAAGAAGTTGGGTATAACAGAAATCTAATTAACTACGGCTATGGTCTGATTGAATGCTGCAAAGACCATTAAGTACTACCTGCAGTGCACTGCAAGAGGTTTACTGATGGCACACACCCTACAGACACCAACGTTTTGATCTAGTTCAAGCTCTACTTACAAAGGAGCGACTTGAGCAAAATGTCATCAGTTATCTGATGCTAACATTTTGAGTGGCACGTAAATACTTTTACTTTTACTTTTAGGGGTTTATTTGTCGCCCTCCATCAGACACTAAGAGTCTGTTCAGGCGGGCCTTGATGTGTGAAAATAATTTCTTTCCAGTTTATGTTTTGCTCTGTATCTTTTCAGTTATTCGCTAGCATAATATGTTTATAAAGCGAAAGAAGAAGAATTACAACCTCTTAATAACTAGATTGAACTAAAGAAAATTCTAGTTGAAAAACAATGATGAAAATCAAAATGGTAAACTGCACGAAAAATAGTTATGAATGAGATTTTTATTTTATTTTACAGGACGCATCATAATTATACCAAGTAAACTATAAGTATTAGTCACCGTTGAAATTATTAATGGAAAAAGAAAAAACTACGCCTCTATCCAGTAGTTTCACATATGAACTATAAACATCCAAAAATACACTGCTAAACCCATTTATCGTATAGATGTGTCAGTTAAAACAAACTTAAAAATTATGATAAACAAGTGTTCCCCAGCCGTCAACAATGACGTATAAATATTTAGATAGATATGCACAAACAAGCACACTCTCACACAGATTCAACCCTTCCCCGGCCCCCTTGCAGGTTCGGCAATTCATGGGAGGGTGTGGTTCCCGAGTGTACGTATCGGGCTACCACCCCTCTCACCAGGGTATGACTACTACCTTTCCCCCTTGAGCGTGAATATATATATATATATATATATATATATATATATATATATATATATATATATATATAAATATATATATACATATAAATATATATATATATATATACATATAAATATATATATATATACATATAAATATATATATATATATATATATATATATATATACATATAAATATATATATATATATATATACATATAAATATATATATATATATACATATAAATATATATATATACATATAAATATATATATATATATATATATATATACATATAAATATATATATATATATATATATATATATATATACATATATATATATATTTATATATATATATATATATATATATAAATATATATATATATAAATATATATATATATCAATATATATATATATATATATATATATATATATATATATATATATATATATATATATCAGCAGTAACTAGTCCCATGCAGAACAAAGGCCTCGGACATCTTCACTCCTATATATTAATGGCTATTCCATGCCAGTCTATACCTTCAAATTTTCTTAGCTCGTCAATCCATCATCTTCACTGCTTCTTTTGCAATATATAGGGACCATTCTGATATAATTAATGTCATTCTGTTATCTGTCATTCTCAATATATGTCCTGCCCAGGTCAATTTCTTATTCTCACATATTGTTAGAATATCCTCTAGTGATTATAGGAGTGTGATATCCGGTGTTCCACAGGGTAGTGTTCTTGGCCCATTGCTTTTCATACTATATACACATGACATGTGGTTTGGCCTAGAAAACAAGCTTGTTGCTTATGCAGATGATGCTACTCTCTTTGCATCAATTCCATCCCCTGAATGTAGATCTGGGGTTTGTGAATCCCTTAATAGAGATTTAGCTAGAATTAGTGCATGGTGCAAATTATGGGGTATGAAGTTGAATCCTAACAAAACTCAAAGTATGATTGTAAGTAGGTCAAGGACGGTGGCTCCTCAACATCCGGATCTCAGTATTGATAATGTTTCTTTAAATTTGTATGACTCTTTCAAAATTTTAGGTGTGATTCTCGACAGCAAATTTACTTTTGAGAAACATATAAGGTCTGTGTCTTCTTCAATTGCACAAAAAATTGGCTTATTGAGAAAGTCTTTCAAGATTTTCGGTGATCAATCTATTCTGAAGAAGTGCTTTAATTCTTTCATTCTACCTTGTTTTGAGTATTGTTCTCCTGT
>NC_090735.1:59776345-59781345 GCF_036898095.1 Palaemon carinicauda
CATCTTCTCTCGTTGCCTCTTCTAGAATATATGAAAACACCGTTCTTCTATTTCTTCAACCACTTCCTTATAATGTAAATGTTGAAGTAAATCCGTGAATACATTTTTCTCATACTTTCTTTTTCCTTATTCGTCGCTTCAGTTTTCTTCCAATGGGTCTATTAAGAACGTTATAAATTCAAATGTTTTTCCTTCGATATTGGAGGGTTATAAAAGCAACTTTCTTCCATTTTCACATCCTGTTCTCCCTTACTGCTTCATCTATTTTCAAATACCCCTGTATATCTATAAAATACCTTTCTTCTTTTTGGTCTGTACAAAGATCTGCAAATCTGCTTTTCTTTCCTCTATATAATGAAGTAAAGGAGGCACCTTCGTCTATGTCCGCAATCTTATCCTCTTTATTTTCTGCTACATTTCTCTCAAAATGGATCTATACTGGGACCGCCTTCTTCTCATAAAGTCTCTCCAAGGATCTATAAAATCAACTTAACCTTTTCTTCCTCTATCAAACGAAACTTTGGTCTTTGTCCACACACTATTCTCCTTTCCTCGCTGCTTCGTTTTACTTACAATAGATTTATGTTAGGAACTGTTTTCTTCACTCTTATAAACAGTCTCACCCATGATCTATAAAAAGGAAAATCGATCCAGGACGAAAATAGAGGAGCCGTGCTATAGCTTCAAGTCATATATTTCACGCACTTTTTATTTACGACTGAAACACTGCAATTGAGTTAATGCTAGTCAGCCTGCATATAAAGCTTGATCGTCATACACCAATACTTCACTTGCATATTTTTCTTTGTTTCTTAATGTACAAATAGCTCAGCTGCATACCATGTCACTTTGTATATGATTTTATAGTCTGTTTGCTGTATTTGTTCTCAGACATTTTTTTTTTCCTTTCAATTCATTCTATTTGCAGTTTACTTAGGATTTCTCTGTAATTTCTTTCATATATTGATATATCTTTGTATTCATTCGTTCATTTATTCATCTTTATTTTAATTTTCCTTTGATTTATACTATATACCCATTTGATATTTTATTATTTTATAGTAATTCTGACAATTTTTCTTTCAAATATTGGTTCTTTTACTTCTGTGGCATTGCTGTATATTTTATAATCTTTTCCTATTATTCTATTTTCTCATCATATTTTGTTTGGAATAATGTATATCTATCAATCTATTTCCAGCTTCGCATCATATTTGTTTTGTAACAATGTCTGCCTATCTATCCACAGCCTCACATCATATTTTATTTGGAATAATGTCTACTTCATTATATTTTGTTGCCAGTAATGTCTACCTATCTATCTATCTCCAGCTTCGCATAATATTTAGTTTGCAATAATGTCTATCTATCCTCAGCGTCTCATATTTTGTTTGCAATAATGTCTACATCATATTTTGTTTGCAATAATAACTAGTTGTCTATTTCCAACTTTTCATCATATTTACTTTGCAATAATGTCAATCCTATATCTATCCTGAGGTTAGCATCATATTTTGTTTGCTATAATACCTATCTGTCTATCCTCAGCCTCTCATCGTATTTTCTATGCAATAATGTCTAATTCATCACATTTTGTTCGTAATAATGTCTACTTATCTACATCCAGCTTTTCATTATATTTAATTTGCAATAATGTCTATCTATCTATCCTGAGCTTAGCATCAACATTTAGTTTGCAATAATACCTATCTGTCTATCCTCAGTTTCTTATCATATTTTGTTTGAAATAACGTCAACTTATCTACCTCCAGCTTTGCATCACCCTTCCGTGTCTGTCTTATCGTTCCAAAGATAAAAATCTATCTATATCTAACCACCAATCCTTCCCTGGTCCTGCTCCATATCCAGTCTGCAATCCAGCCGTTGCTGAAGCGTTTCCCTCAAGAGGAAAATGCCATATTCGCCCGAGTCTCGGATATTCGCTAAATCCTCCCAAATGGATTCCAAACACTCGTCTTCAATGGCCATACCTGAGGGCTTTCTTTGATAACTTAAACAAACTAAGTATTGCTGTTGACAAACCTCTTTGGGGAAAGCCTTCCCCTCCCTCCCCCGTCTCCTCTCCCATCGACACTACGCCAGGCCCAAATATTTATACAGGTTTAATGCAGTACGACATTAAAACCGAGGCTTAAATAAACACACGACTACATTACAGCTAAATGATAGCCGGCTAAGCTCGCTAGAGTAAAGATTTCCTATACCCACTCACCCCCGGAGCTGGCACGCTCAGGGCTCCGGGTGGGGGATGTTAAATTTAAACCTCCCACATTGCATGTATCACCTAACTACCCTCCTCCCCCTCCTTTCCTTGGTCACCCCCTACCCATCCCCTCATACACAGGTAGCCTACACACTTCCCCAATACCCCCCGACTACATACCATCAACTTAATTTGTGTTTATTTGACACACACATATAGTATACGCGCTCCTTGTGCTCGGAATTCTTAACTTATGATTTAAAGAGAACCTTGGCGAAATTTGTGAAGTTCCATTACTCCATTGACCGCCTGATTTACGCAGTCACATTTCTTTCTGTGTTAGTTTAAGCCTGGGGGAAACATCTTATTGTATAGCGCGATCGAAGTCAATTAAATTGAGACATTCCCCCTTTGCGTTCTTTATTGAAAACGTTTCATGTCTGTTGGCTCAACAGCTCCATAAATAGTTCCAGTCTCATCCGTTGTTCGGCTGTTAACGAAAAGAAAATAGTCGTTCGAGTGAATGGATTCCTTTAAAAAAAAAGTTCTTCCTGGAAGCTATTCTCCAAAATGGTTTACATGACAATTCGTCCTCTGTTCAGGCCAGTTAGCACCGACATAAATAGTCCAGAATTGCTTCTTTGCTTCTGTAATGATAGTAGAGTTACACACGCCATGCATTACGTTCTCCTTGTCCTCTAAATGAGTGAGAACTCATTTAATCGTTTTCTTTGTTAGTTTTAGAGCTTTTCTTTCTTGTGACTATTTTGTAACTATTTAGTTATTTTCTTTTTAATTCAAGTACACGAGCTTTATAATAATTTAGTTCTTAATTTTTAAGACAGATTTATAAGGATTTGTATTTTTACACATTGTTCGGTTGCTATATTCGTTTAATACTACATTATTATATAGGTTGTATTTCATTTTAGCTTCAATAAAATGTGTATTTTAAAATTTTAGATATATATATATTAGGCACAATACAGTACGCGAGATTTATAGTAATTTGTTCTTCAATTTTGCTATTAATATTTTTTTTCTCTGTACCAAATTATTGTGTGTTCTGTCTTGTATAAAATGTGCACTTTCCTATTTTAAACATATCTATTGCGAGTCATTGGTTTGTTCACCCTTTCACAGTAATCGATACAGTATGTTTTTCCCGCAATTCTTTGTTCGAAATATGAACTAAAAGTAAAGCTTTTTATCGGTTATTTGTTCACTTCCCTAATAATTGGAATCCTCCAAACTCCTATTTTTATCAATACTTAAGACGCAGTTATGTAGTTTCCTCAAGATATAAATCACGAACAACTTTATTATATTCTAATGTTTATCCTTTCATAAAGTAGCATAGTTGGAACCTGGTAGTTATACCAAATAGCAATTTTAACTTTTCTATTTCTTCTACATGAAACGAAAGGACTTATTTTAAGCGGTTATAAAATAGTATATTACTGTCACTGATATCTTGCGTATTTATATATATCAAATGCTTTTGATCTTTTGTACTTGTTTATATCATCTGTTAATCTGTTTCAATAGTTTTTTTTTATATGTTCGTTTTCATCTCTTGTTTTCTCTATTTGCTTTTGTTTACGTTTAATCGTTCATACCTGTCTAATGTAAAAAATTCTTATCAGTATGCATCGCATCTTTTATATCCAGTTTTGATATATGTTTAAGTGTCTCACAGTCAACTTATCCGTTTTCGTTATTCTTTATTATGCGTTTGTAGTGCCTCTGAAGACCATTTTTACGCCTTCTCTATGTCATACATTTATGCAACCTTACGTCAGTCTGCTACCTTTTCCTATCACCTTATCCGTACGCAGCTCTTAAACACATTTCACTATCTCTTCACTCTGGCATCCATTCATGTCTCATTGTATTTACACAGGAGACTCCCACTCGCACAAACAGACGCATTTATGAGTAGCCTCACCCAAGAACACTCACTCCTATGTCCTTATGGAGGAGGAGGAGGAGGAGGAGGCATTACAATGAATTCTCCCGTCCCGATAGAATACCAATAGGAAATTATACAAGCTTTCTCATATCAACATTGATCGGAGATTCATTTATGCAGAGCAGATTCTAAGTCAACAGTCAACCCTGAAATCTATTGTCATTGTTAATAACTTTCATGAGGTTCGATTCTGACGAAGAAAGGGGACACAAGTTCAGACAAACATCATTCTTAGAAGAATAATAGACTATATAAAGGTACGCCGTCTAAGTAATATAAGTAATGTAATTCAAAGATTATTCGGAAAATTATTGCTTATAAGTAATATATAAGTAGTTAATATGTTATTATTATCATTATTATTATTATTATTACTTGCTAAGCTACAACCCTAGTTGGAAAAGCAGATTGCTATATATATATATATATATATATATATAATCATTCCATACTATTTCATAACTTCGGATCAATGCAATAAGTGGAAAATTATACAATATTGTAACCTAAAACCCTATTGATGATGTACGTAGACTGAAATGCTTTTGGGGCCTTTCCTTAATTCAAAAAGTACTCCGACAGTCCATCTTTCTCCGATTGATTACAATATTATCCAAGTCATGTTTTTCAACGCTGCTGTTATAAATATTGGTGTGCTAGTTTAGATTCAAGACTTATTTAAAGTGCCGGTACACCCCTGGAGCCTTTTTAAAACTAGCGAACCCGCATAATTCTCTCTCTCTCTCTCTCTCTCTCTCTCTCTCTCTCTCTCTATCAGAATATTCAATCCTGCCTTTCCCCCCC
>NC_090735.1:59788845-59793845 GCF_036898095.1 Palaemon carinicauda
TTTTTTGTGAGGACCTAAAACTTTTTTTTTTCTTTTTTTTTTTTTGGAAGGAGGTGAATATTTCTTTTTGTTAAGACTTATGATTTAACTTGCACATTTCCTTTTTTGGTGGGAAGAAGGTAAATATTTCTTTTTGTGAAGACTCATGATTTAATTTTCTCGGCAAAGCTATTCGTTAACTTCAGCTGCAACTTGAGAATAAAGTTACAAAGCAACGACACTAATAACTTCTTACAAGTCATTTGAAGTTCCGTTCTTCCTCAACTTAAACGTTATTTGCTTGTCTGGTTGCAAGACAGAAAAGTTACGGCTTCCTTCATAAGTTGAGCGATCAAACTTCTCTCTTCCATAAGGGTTTCTTGGTGAAAGGGATTTGTTTGCACAAAAAAGAAAGAATTTCAGAGTAATAACAATAGCGAATAAAAAAAAAATGAAACTGAACCTTAACATTAACTTTCTACCCATAAGATGACTATATTGTTAGAATAATTTAGTTAACTAGTATTCAATTCATGGACAATATAAACGTGTTTAGCGAATTCTTATTTATAAAATCATATAAATTCTATTACAATATATTTATTTGCAAATATAAAATTTACACAATCAGTACTTTTTGGGGAAACAAATACTCATTAACGTAATTACAGAATTCAGTAATGATATAGCAGACCATATATATATATATATATATATATATATATATATATATATAGATATATATATATTATACATATAATATATATAGATATATATATATAGATATATATAATATATATAGATATATGTATATGTATAATATATATCGATATATGTATGTATGTATATATATATATATATATATATATATATATATATATATATATATAATATAGATATATGTATATGTATAATATATATCGATATATGTATGAATATATATATATATATATACACACTATATATACACTATATATATACACTATATATACACTATATATATATATAGAGAGAGAGAGAGAGAGAGAGAGAGAGAGAGAGAGAGAGAGAGAGAGAGAGAGAGAGAGAGAGAGAGAGAGAGAGCTTAGAGTTTCCACAAACGGAACTCCAAATTTTAGTTTTTAGTTTTCTTTTGTTGAACGGATTATCTGCCTCATTTAAAAAAAAAGAAGTTAATAAATACGTGTCCAGTCTTTCAAAAGAAAAATATATTCTAATATAATATACTACTCTGTACAAATTACTTTCCGGTTACGAATAACGTTTGAGACTTCCTTCTTCAAAAGTTGATTCAAACTTTAAAAAAAAGTTTCTTGTAGTCAAGAAAAGTCGAAGAAGGGCTTCCGCTATTTAACATCTGACGAAGGGAAAAAATATGTGCTGCTTCTTATATTCCAGAATAGACAAAAGAAGTAACCTTCCACCTTTGAAGGAATAGACAGTAAAGCCTCCTTTCCCTTTAAGAACAGACGGCGCTACTCACGTAGAGTTACTATTCGGTTAGACGAAGAATTTTTAACAATATTGCCATCAGCAGCTGACGGGAATGTTCACTTCACTTGCCCTCTGGAGGATTATATAATTGTCTGACATCTCTTGCTACGAGGAAAAGTGAGCTTTGGTACGTTTATTATTTCAATGTATGCTTGAGTTCTATTAACCTGATGTGCCTTTACTGACTTGGAAAAAACATTATTTTCCCCAAAGTTTGCCAATAACAAAAAGTAATTTATCTAACTTTTCCTTCATATTTACACTGTTAAAAACTCGTCGTAAAAAAAGGTAAAAAGCCTGAAATAAATGTTGCCAGGCATTTACCGTTTTTAAAAATTACGGTCGCCTGTATTTTAATGAAATACGGCTGAAAACAGCATATTTTTACGGAAAATTTCCGATTTAAATTACGTTTTTTTTTAACAGTGTAGCTACGAAGTGGCTAGTGTTTTTTTATAATCATATCTTAAAGAAACTTTCAACTGAACTCATCATAAGAAACTGGCTGAGTTTTAGCGTCATTAACATTTACATAAACAGGAAGCCTTCAAATTATCTTTCCTTTCATAATTGAAGAGAAAATCCTGTTCCCTATGCCTCTTGAAAGTGTAAGGAATATTGGGTGTCTTCAGCATTGGTACCAACTCAGCTCTAACTTGACTTGTCCAAAAAAAAAAAAAAAAAAAAAAAAAAAAAAGGTTTCCTTATTTGAGGAAGCACAAACCTTCAGAAATTTGCTAGATTATTTAGCACCCCTAACTTGAGCATTAATACAAGCGGTCTTTAATTAGCAATAGTATAAATGTAGCTCTAATCTGAATTGTCGTTTACATATGGTAACAAGAATCCGTTTTCCTTATCTTAAGCAACAATAGACTCAGAAATTAGCTAGAGAATTAATGGGTCCCCTGAACACTTTTTTAATCTATTCATTGTTAAAATAAATCGTAATTTTAATAGGAAATTCTCCATAAAAATATATCGTTCACAAAATATACCGTTCACAGCCGCATTTCAGTTAAATACAGGCGACCGTAATTTTACCTTACTTTGTTATCATCTTTTACGGTTTGGTGACCGTAATTTAACTCCTTTACGTTAATATATCCGTTTTTAAAACGGTAAAAATCGGGGAATAAATATTGCCAGGCATTTGTATTCAAATTCCTGTCAACATTTTAAAGTGTACAGAGAATCTGTAAATCAGACTTTTATTACTAATTGGCAAGAGGTTTATTTTCCTAAATGGCAGACGAGTAAAAAGTTTAAGGGCACAATACAATCTGCCTTTAGTCACGGCATAAACGCGTTAGCGACCTGACTTAATTACATTTCACCTTCATTTATTCAAGAGCTGACAAAATTGTTCGTTTCTCTTTACCTTTGAATTTTGAATAAGAATAGAAGTGAATCAGACATTTACGAACTAGACTCCGATAAAGAACACAGAGTAATTATCATAGAAAAAATCCTAAAGTGGTTGTTGCAGAGTTTCTAAATGTACATAATTTCAGGAAGAGGAAATAATATTTCAAATTGAAATTGATGAGTAAGGAAGCAATAATAAACAGCACATACACATGATTATACACACACACACACACACACACACATATATATATATATATATATATGTGTGTGTGTGTGTGTGTGTTGTGTGTATATATATGTATGTATATATATATATATATATATATACATATATATATATATATATATATATGGATGAATGGATACATGTATTCACATACTGTATGTACCAAATGGATATTCAATGGCAACAAACACTAACAAAGTGGTGGAAATAGAAGAAAACTAAAGCACTGTCATAGACATGCACTTGGAGTAGTCATCAACACCTTGCGTAATATACTGAAAATACAAACATACTTGTAGACTACTTCACTGGATAATTCCATCTTCAACTCGTCCTGTCTGCCTCGATTCTCTCTATATCTGATAACCTGATTGAGTTAATCGACGGACATGTGGAATCGAGAGGGAGGGAGTAAGGGGGAGGAATGCGATAGTTACACAGAATCGTACGTGAGCATATATGTGAATGACAGCCTGAGGCCTGCGGCAATCATCATCCTGTGGTCTGGAGGTATTAGTTTGGTGCGTGTGTGTGTGTGTGTGTGTGTGTGTCTGCAGCTGACTCAATCTAGCGGGATTAGCAGCCCTGCCACTTGAAGGTCTCCCGTCGCTAAAGGGCACAACACTCGTCTGTTTCTTCTGTCCCTTTTCAACGTCTCAACTTGAAGACATTTGGGCGGCGTTTAAACAATGGACGTCATTAAGGACGTTTAAGGTTTAATCCGTCCTTGGATTGGCCCCCGAGTCCTGTTTCTTAATCCTTCTATTATACTCATACTTTTTGATTGGTTGGTTACTTTTTTGGAGGGACGACTGGAAAGTCTTCTGGTTATTGAGTTTGCGTAACATGGAATTTCAGAGGCAAAATAAATGAAAAACAAGATTATCGTCTAAAACTGCTTTAGGCCAGAAGATACGGGTTAATAAACATTACATGTTACGTATCTAAACGACAGGATTAATAGTAGTACTCTATTAATCATACTAAAAGACGTGAAAAGAATTTTTTTTTTTTTTATCATCGAGCAGCAAAAGATTAGCGTTTTTAACTTGTCTTTATAGCTCATGGCTACACTGGTTAATATAAACGCTTGATATTATCGTTGTTGGTTTTTATTAAAACATGTGAAATTTTTAAGGAAAAAAATAATTGGGCAATAAAAAGAATTTAGTCGATGTCTCTGGTGTTTGAAAGGTTTTCTAAGATTTTCTTTAAGTTTTTGAGAAGGCTAACAATCTGCGTTTAATACGCGAAAAAGGTCAAAATAACTGTTCTTTAGTATATAAATTAGTTAAAAGGTTTCTTGATTATGTGAGGAGTTTATGATGTTTTATTCATTTGAATGTTTTTATAATGGAATTCACGGATTAAACGACAAAGTGCTTCTTTGATAAACATTCTTTGAGAATGCGAAGGTACAGAAAAAGTTTGAGGCCTTGTATATCTCTCGTGAAGTCATATTCGTAATCATCTCCTTTTACGCCTGTTGACACAAAGGGCCTCGGTTAGATTTCGCCAGTCGTCTCTATATTGAGCTTCTAAATCAACACTTCACCATTCATCCTCTACTTCACGTTTAATAGTATTCAGCCATGTAGGCCTGGGTCTTCCAATACTACTAGTGCCTTGTGGAGCCCAGTTGAAAATTTGGTGAACTAATATCTCTTGGGGAGTGCTAAGAGCTTGCCCAAACCATCTCCATATACCCCGCACCATGCTCTCATCCACATATGGTACTTAAGTAATCACTCTTATAGTTTCATTACAATCCTGTCCGCCATTCAACTCCCAATATTTTATTGAGGCCTTGTTCCCAAATCTACAAAATCGCGTGAAGAACAGTAACTATTAACAATCGTCTAGAACATCTAATGGACTCCTAATACTGAAAATATATCCACGCAACTCTCTCTCTCTCTCTCTCTCTCTC
>NC_090735.1:59808845-59816345 GCF_036898095.1 Palaemon carinicauda
TTCCCTTAAAAAACTTATCAATTATTTTTAATAGCCAGATATCAAAAAGAAATTTCTATGGAATAATCAAAATGAAGGATTAGCCCCACAAATATTTAGATTTACACATTTGACAACGTCAATAACGTGTTGTAAGCAGACATCATCAAGAGCCAATTCAATAAAGGCTGGAATGACCCACCAGTGCTTCGTGATATCCCAATACCACGATCGCGAAGTGAATGCTTCCAGCAAAGATGGATGCATTCCCTGTCAAACTAATTAGATTCCAGGCCGGTCAATGCAGTAACGAGGTAATGAGAATAACTGCAATCAAATTCGAGTAATGAGAACCATAAAGCAAGTCGCTATTACAATATCATATCCATGAGTCCACTTTGCTTTATTTGATGTATAAGATTCGAACGCTCTTGCTATGATAGCAATATTGTTGTTGTTCCTACTCGTCAATCTATTACGGAAAAAGTCAGAATACCATTATTTTCAACGTTCATTAATTTGACGTCAGTGTAAGAATTCAATCAATAATTGTATCAATTTGTGTGTGTAAGTCGTACTTCAGAATGTTTTAGCAATTAGGTAAAGAATGCAATTGACAGTATTTCTCTCTAATTAATACCTTTAAATAAAACTATTTTAAATCCAAGAATGTTCCTTTGACGCTAATGAAAGAACTCCTAGCCTAAGCTCTGTTACTGCCCCCAGAAAACTCTGTAATATTAAATCAATCGAATCGGAAATAGCTCCTCTTTATTAGTTTTATAGTATCTATTAAGAGCTTGTGATAAAATCACATTTCATTTTACGATATTGCAATTGCACTAGATTATGATTTGGTAGATTTATCTTTGTCAAATGAGAAAGCATGTTAAACTAGAAAGGGAGGCATTATTAGAAAAATAAAGCTTATCAACAATGATGTATCGAGCGGTGACGTGGGCAATAAAGAAGACAGAAGAGAAGAAACTGGATGTGGCAGAGATGAGAATGTTAAGATAGGTGTGCGGGGTGACAAGAAGAGATAAGATACGGAATGAAGTAATTAGGGGTATCACAGGAGTTAGAAAACTATCAGATAAGATCCAAGAAAGTAGACTGATGTGGTATGGTCATGTCATGAGAAGAGATGAACAGTATATTGGGAGGAGAGTGATGGAAATGGAGGTACAGGGAACGAGGAGAGGGAGACCAAAGTGAAGGTGGGTGGACTGTATCAAGGATGAAAGTGATCAAGGGGATTAACCGGTGATGAAGTGTGGGACAGAGGTAGATGGAAAACGCTGGCCAGAAATATAGAAGTGGGAAAAGATGGTGATAAAGAAGAAGAAGTAGTTTGGAGAGCGTCTTTCTGAGCTTTGGAAAAAAATGTCCAAAGCTTGTGCCCTCACCTTAAACGAGTTTATAGATGGGTAAAATAGAGTATAAAAAAAAATTCCGTGAGTATCTTTCAAACTAAGCGTAATGTATTGTTAACCTACACAGAAATTTTGATAATTAACATACTACTGTACTAGCAATATACTTTTGATGGTAATGAGGAAAGTTTGCAAGTTGTTCAGAGTCCGGAGATTTCTCAAAATTGTTGATATTGTAATACCACTTTTAATGTCCACGTTAAAACGGTGACTATCCATACCATGAGTTCTGTAAATATTAAAAGGGAGGAAAAATTATATTGGTCATCATCGTAGGGTTTCTTACAAAGAAATTCCACGGAATTTTAATTTCATACTTTTGTTACCCAATTATTACGACGAAACTTTAAATGATCTACTTAGAAAAATATTGAAATGCCGGAATACACGGTGTTACGCTATGAATAATTATTAGGCACAAAAATCTATATTCTAGGTAAAATTCATTCATTGAAAACTAAAAGGATTAACAGTCTTCTAGAAAAAAAAAAAAAAACATTCAACGAATAATTACACAAATATCAATAAACTAGATTTTAGAAATTTCCAAAATATTTGTAGGAATGACTTCGAGCAAAGCTCACGTTTTTAGCCTTTTCTCTTCGAGATTTTAAGAATTTCTCGAGGTGAAAACCTAACAAAATAAAAGTAGAGTTTCCAGAGGCCTGTCTTAAAGATATTTTCGAGAAAGATATTTTTCTTTAGTTTAAAACATTCATGAACGGTGAAGATTAATAAATCACCAAGCCTCAACAAACTAACCACTCCCCCCTTAGGAAAAAACTCCCTCAAACCCAGCAGTTCCTTAGAAAAATTCTAACATAATGCATTTCACATGTAAACAAGAGAAGGCTTGAGACCACATCCGGTATGACTGAAGCCTAAATAAACATATATAATGCCACGGCGATATAAGTTATTCAAGGAGGTAAATATGGTCGTTCAGAATGTTAAGTATGGAATATGTATGCATCTTTAATATCACTTTCAGAAAAAAATACAACTTACATATTTTTTATCAGACCTCTTTTTCTCCCACATATTCCAAATTAATACCCGCGTAATTCGTAACTTTACTTATTTTTTACCTTGTATTTTGTTTAACTTAGCGCTGACATAGCTAGATACTATTATTATTATTATAATTATTGTTATTGTTATTGTTATTAATTTTTCTATTATTATTGTTGTTGTTGTTGTTGTTGTATTTTTACTATTATTATTATTTTATTATTTTTTATTATTATCATCATTATTATCATTATTATTATTAAGGTTTGAAGCTACAATCCTATTTAGAAAAGCAGGATGCTAGAAGCCCAAGGGTTGCAACAGAGAAATATATCCCAGTGAGAAAACTTAACAAGGAAATGAATAAGCTAAAAGAGAAGTGATGAATAATCAAAATATTTTGAGAACCGTAAAAAACAATAAAATAGATCTATATAAACTATTAATAATTAAAAAAAAAAGGCGGAAGAGAAATAAGATAGAATAGTGTGCTCAAATGTACCCTCAAGCAAGGGAACTATACTCCAAGACACTGGAAGACCATGGTACAGAGGTTATAGCACTACCCAAGGCAAGAGAACAATGGTCTAATTTTTGAGTGGCCTTTTCCTAGAAGAGCTCCTCACCATAGCTAAAGAGTCTCTACAACCCTTACAGAGGAAAATTGTCACTGAAAAATAACAGTGCAGTAGTTAATCCCTCGAGCGAAGAAGAATTGTTTGGTAATCTCAGTGTTGTCAGGTGTGTGAGGAAAAAATGAAAAAAATAGGCCACACTATTTGGTATATGTGTAGGAAAAGGAAAAATGAGCTGTAACCAGAAATGTGGATACAATGTAGTACTGTCAAGCCAGTCAAAGGACCCAATAACTCTCTAGCGGTAGTAACTCAACCGGTAGCTGGTGCCCTAGCCAACCTACTACTACCTGATCATGTTGTTGACAGTGCTTGATAATGGAAGATGTAAAAAGCAACCCCCCCCCCCCAAAAAAAAGAAGAATCAAATGAAAACAACTGATATCCTCTCTCTCTCTCTCTCTCTCTCTCTCTCTCTCTCTTCTCTCTCTCTCTCTCTCTCTCCTCTCTCTCTCTCTCTCTCTCTCTCTCGCTTCACACACTAATTCACACATACTAATATGTAATAAGCAAGGATACAAAGACAAGAAAATCAAATATATATATATATATATATATGTGTGTGTGTGTGTACATATATATATATATATATATATATATATATATATACATATATATATATATACAGTATATATATTATATATATATATACTGGAATGAATTAACTAGGTGTGTAGAAGGACTGGGTAGAAGGAATTATGTAGTTGTTATGGGTGACTTAAATGCTAGAGTGGGTGCTGGAGAGGTAGAAGGTGTCATTGGGAAATATGGCGTACCAGGTGAAAATGAGAGTGGTGAGAGACTGGTAGATATGTGTGTTGAACAAGAGATGGTAATAAGTGCTAGCTTTTTTAAAAAGAAAGATAAAAATAAGTATACATGGGTAAGAGTGGCAAATGGAAGAGTAGTAGAAAGGGCATTAATGGATTATGTGTTGATAACTAAAAGAATGTTTGGAAGATTGAAAGACGTGCACGTGTTTAGGGGTATGGCTAACGGTATGTCTGATCATTTTTTGGTGGAAGGAAAATTAGTTGTAGCAAAAGAGTGGGGGAAGAGAGTAGGTGGATGTAAAAGGGAGCTAGTGAGGGTTGAAGAGCTAATAAAACCGGGGGTAAAAAGTAAATATCAGGAAAGGTTGAAAATGGCATATGACGAGGTGAGAGTAAGAGAAACTGGTAATTTAGAGGAGGAGTGGAAGTTAGCAAAAGAAAATTTTGTTGGGATTGCAAGTGATGTATGTGGCAAGAAGGTTGTTGGAGGCAGCATGAGGAAGGGCAGTGAATGGTGGAATGAAGGAGTGAAGGTAAAAGTGGAAGAGAAAAAGAGGGCTTTTGAAGAATGGCTGCAGAGTAATAGTATAGAGAAGTATGAAAAATATAGAGAGCAAAAGGTGGAAGTAAAGCGCAAGGTACGTGAGGCAAAGAGGGCAGCTGACCTGAGGTGGGGTCAGGGACTGGGTCAGTCATATGAAGAGAATAAGAAGAAGTTTTGGAAAGAAGTGAAGAGAGTAAGGAAGGCCGGCGCAAGAATTGAAGAGACAGTGAAAGATGGAAATGGAAGGTTGTTAAAAGGAGAGGAGGCAAGGAAAAGGTGGGCGGAATATTTTGAAAGTTTGCTGAATGTTGAGGATGATAGGGAGGCAGATATAATTGCGGTTCCAGGTGTTGAGGTGCCAGTGATGGGAGATGAGAATGAGAGAGAGATTACAATAGAGGAAGTGAGGAGAGCACTAGATGAAACGAGAGTAGGAAAAGCATCGGGTATGGATGGTGTGAAAGCTGAGATGTTGAAGGAAGGGGGTGTGACTGTACTTGAATGGTTGGTGAGATTGTTTAATGTGTGTTTTGTGTTGTCAATGGTACCAGTAGATTGGGTCTGTGCATGTATTGTACCACTATATAAGGGTAAGGGAGATGTGCATGAGTGTTGTAATTCAAGAGGTATTAGTTTGTTGAGTGTAGTTGGAAAAGTGTATGGTAGAATACTGATTAATAGGATTAAGGATAAAACAGAGAATGCAATCTTGGAAGTACAGGGTGGTTTTAGAAGAGGTAGGGGTTGTATGAATCAGATTTTTACAGTTAGGCAGATATGCGAGAAATATTTAGCAAAAGGTAAGGAGGTGTATGTTGCGTTTATGGATCTGGAGAAAGCATATGATAGAGTTGATAGGGAAGCAATGTGGAATGTGATGAGGTTATATGGAGTTGGTGGAAGGTTGTTGCAAGCAGTGAAAAGTTTCTACACAGGTAGTAAAGCATGTGTTAGAATAGGAAAGGAGGTGAGCGATTGGTTTCCGGTGAGAGTGGGGCTGAGACAGGGATGTGTGATGTCGCCCTGGTTGTTTAACTTGTATGTTGATGGAGTGGTGAGAGAGGTGAATGCTAGAGTGCTTGGACGAGGATTAAAACTGTTAGGCGAGAATGATCATGAATGGGAGGTAAATCAGTTGTTGTTTGCGGATGATACTGTACTGGTAGCAGACACAGAAGAGAAGCTTGACCGACTAGTGACAGAATTTGGAAGGGTGTGTGAGAGAAGGAAGTTGAGAGTTAATGTGGGTAAGAGTAAGGTTATGAGATGTACGAGAAGGGAAGGTGGTGCAAGGTTGAATGTCATGTTGAATGGAGAGTTACTTGAGGAGGTGGATCAGTTTAAGTACTTGGGGTCTGTTGTTGCAGCAAATGGTGGAGTGGAAGCAGATGTACGTCAGAGAGTGAATGAAGGTTGCAAAGTGTTGGGGGCAGTTAAGGGAGTAGTAAAAAATAGAGGATTGGGCATGAATGTAAAGAGAGTTCTATATGAGAAAGTGATTGTACCAACTGTGATGTATGGATCGGAGTTGTGGGGAATGAAAGTGATGGAGAGACAGAAATTGAATGTGTTTGAGATGAAGTGTCTGAGGTGTATGGCTGGTGTATCTCGAGTAGATAGGGTTAGGAACGAAGTGGTGAGGGTGAGAACGGGTGTAAGAAATGAGTTAGCGGCTAGAGTGGATATGAATGTGTTGAGGTGGTTTGGCCATGTTGAGAGAATGGAAAATGGCTGTCTGCTAAAGAAGGTGATGAATGCAAGAGTTGATGGGAGAAGTACAAGAGGAAGGCCAAGGTTTGGGTGGATGGATGGTGTGAAGAAAGCTCTGGGTGATAGGAGGATAGATGTGAGAGAGGCAAGAGAGCGTGCTAGAAATAGGAATGAATGGCGAGCGATTGTGACGCAGTTCCGGTAGGCCCTGCTGCTTCCTCCGGTGCCTTAGATGACCGCGGAGGTAGCAGCAGTAGGGGACTCAGCAGTATGAAGCTTCATCTGTGGTGGAAATGTGGGAGGTTGGGCTGTGGCACCCTAGCAGTACCAGCTGAACTCGGCTGAGTCCCTGGTTAGGCTGGAGGAACGTAGAGAGTAGAGGTCCCCTTTTTGTTTTGTTTCTTGTTGTTGTCGGCTACCCCCCAAAATTGGGGGAAGTGCCTTTGGTATATGTATGTATGTATATATATATATATATATATATATTTCAAAATCAAAGTAATTCTAGAAGTTAGGCTTGAACCATTATACTGTTAAGAGATATACAGGATATAAATTTTGGTGCACTAATTAAGGAAGATTTTTCTTCTGAATTTGAAGCAATTCCCATATACTGTAGGTCTTCATTTTATAGAGTCAAATACATAAATGTACACTATAAGAAAGAAAAAGGGTTAGAGGTGGAATGGGGATTTCGTGTGCGATTAAATCCTTATATATTCATGAATGAAATTTTAAATTTGCAACATCTTTAGTTTATTCTGCCATATTTAAAAAGACGCGGATATTGTTAAGGAAAATAAACGAAAAAATGAGAAAGATAAAAAAAAATAGTGACTAAATGTATGCAGCAACCTTCGTCCCTTCTTGAGCTCACAAACATCAGGCCAATACGTACCTCTCTCCATATATCACTTTAACCAAGTCAACCGCCATCTCCCATGCCATCTATTATTTGAGATCCCCGCCATCAAATGGGCTCGTAGCGCCATCTGTCCCTTTCGCGCCAAAGGATTCGCTATTTCCCGCCATATATCCACCAATCAGATTCGCATCTGGGATCATCACGGCCGCCAACTGTTGGGGAAAAGTTAGATTGGGAGGAAGTTGGACTTTAATATGCAAGAGGTGGTCAATAAGTGGAAAGGCCGTAAGATCTTGAAGGTTTCTGTCGTTTTCTCCTCTTCCTCTTCTTCTTTTCGTGCATTCGAAAGGTAGTTTGAAGCAAAGTTTTCTCTTTACTTTATAAAAGAAAAAAAAAAAAAAAAACGACGGTGGCAGAACGGGACAACGATTTCATGAAAAACAAAGGGATAAAAATGCCGAAAGAATATCATGTACATGTCGCTATTATTGGCAGGCGTGTAAAGCTCTGGGATTTGTCTCTCTGCATGGTGTACAACATTGTGATG
>NC_090735.1:59822303-59824803 GCF_036898095.1 Palaemon carinicauda
GAGATAAAATGGAATTCTTCTAGACCTGACAGTATTGCCAAGAAGACATGATTTAATCGACTATTTTTCATACGCGGGAATTTTTGCCTTCTAAGAAACATCGAAGCATTTGGAAAGACATCTCGACTGACACGCAACCACATATTTAAAATAATTACGTCCTTCAAAAAGTTCATGATGAAAAAAATACATTGATTTTATATGGAATTCCATCATTTTGCACCTTGACAACTGGAAATATTATGCAATCAATAATACGGACATGTCAATTTATATTTCTCTGGTTATTGACACAAATTCTCATTCACTTTAAACATCTAATTTAATTATTATGTTACAATTATGCGAATCAATACGTAGAACAATAGATTTCGAAGCAGACAGTACAGTAGAGAACAATAGCTATTAGACTACTGTAGTTCCTGATACCTTTCCAGAAATGAAAATTAGTAAATTTATATGAGTGTCTATATATATATATATATATATATATATATATATATATATATATATATATATATATATATATATATATATATATATATATATATATATATATATAAAGTATATATAGCCTATATATATATATATATATATATATATATATATATATATATATATATATATATATATATATATATATATATATATATATATATATATATATATATATATATATATGCATATATACACACACTTATATATACATATCTATATGTATATACACACACACATTATATATATATATATATATATATATATATATATATATATATATATACACACAAATATAAATACACACACACACACACACACATATATATATATATATATATATATATATATATATATATATATATATATATATATATATATATATATACATATATATACACACAAATACAAATACACACACACACACACATATATATATATATATATATATATATATATATATATATGTGTGTGTGTGTGTGTGTGTGTGTGTGTGTGTGTGTGTCTGTAGGTGTGTAGACAATCATATATGCATTCTGAATACCCGCACGCAAACACCATATAGGAATCGACGTTTAGTGTGATAATCTAAACTTTTCTATCCCCTCACTTTGTTTTTATAAACAACCGAACGCACGAGCAAACAGACGAACGAACAGGCTGCCAATTATACACAGAGTATGCACAGGGCGCGCACAGAAGGGATGAAAGGAAAACCACACAGGAAAACTATTGAATTACTTTTGCCAGAGGCCAACTTTTTGGGATAGCGCGAGTTTCCGCAGCTGGGGGAACATTATTATAAATTTGGTTTCGCTTTTGAATGTTTATGCAATAGCTAACAGCAGATGAGCCACTGATCATTTCAAAGTTAATAATGATACCCGGATTTTGATGCAACAAAAAAAGTGGTTTGTTATTGGATGCGAATATTTTTCTTACTGAAATAACGTTTTATCTAATTTGTTTTAATTCACTTTGTTATTCTTATTTCTTGTTTTCTTAGCACGTGAAAAAGGGTGTGTTTGATATTTGATTAGAATATTTTCTTTACCTAATTATGTTTTACCTAATTTTAGGTAATTCATTATTTATTTTAAGTTATGCTTATTTTAGGAACAGGTTTTCTTTACTTGTTAAAAGCAAAAGTGTACTATTTGATGAGATTATTTTCTTTATAAAATTTATATATTAACTAATTTCGATTAATTCATTATCTATTTATTTTCAGTAATGTACTCTACTCAAATGAACTTTGGTTTATTTATCAAATGGATTTGTTCTGCTGCCTCACTTTGTAAGAATTTATTTTCAAAAACATATTTTATCTGTTTTAATCTGAGAAGTAGTTTTATATTCAGCTGGCTGAGTGCTTTAGCTTTTTGATGAACTATTTACCAATATATGTATGTATATATATATATATATATATATATATATATATATATATATATATATATATATATATATATGTATATATATATATTATATTGTATATTTATATAATATACATATATATATATATATATATATATATATATATATATATATATGTATATATATATTATATTGTATATTTATATATAATATATATATATATATATATATATATATATATATATATATTATACATACATATATATATATTATATTGTATATTTTTATAATATATATATATATATATATATATATATATATATATATATATATATATATATATATATAATTTTATATGTGTATATATATATTATATATTTATATATATATATATATATATATATATATATATATATATATATATATATATATATATATATACTATGTATGGTTAGTTATAAATTTTACTATCTTGTAAAATTATTTTTCCGAACGTTTTACTGAAATGCTTCTGGATAGCAGAAACCATATATATTTCGGTTTAAGTAAACACATTACAGATTACTGATTGCCTGAACCATTTTGGGTTAAGAGCATTGCCAAAATCTATTTTCATTTAATTTATTTT
>NC_090735.1:59829803-59839803 GCF_036898095.1 Palaemon carinicauda
TTTGCAAGAATCTCTATCAATAGGTAACTAATAAATTGTAGTTTTTGCAAGAATCTCTATCAATAGGTAACTAATAAATTGTAGTTTTTGCATAAATCTCTATCAATAGGTAACTAATAAATTGTAGTTTTTGTAAGAATCTCTATCAATAGGTAACTAATAAATTGTAGTTTGTGTAAGAATCTCTATCAATAGGTAACTAATAAATTGTAGTTTTTGTAAGAATCTCTATCAATAGGTAACTAATAAATTGTAGTTTTTGCAAGAATCTCTATCAATAGGTAACTAATAAATTGTAGTTTTTGTAAGAATCTCTATCAATAGGTAACTAATAAATTGTAGTTTGTGTAAGAATCTCTATCAATAGGTAACTAATAAATTGTAGTTTTTGTAAGAATCTCTATCAATAGGTAACTAATAAATTGTAGTTTGTGTAAGAATCTCTATCAATAGGTAACTAATAAATTGTAGTTTTTGTATGATTCTCTATCAATAGGTACCTAATAAATTGTAGTTTTTGTAAAAATTTCTATCAATAGGTAACTAATAAATTGTAGTTTGTGTAAGAATCTGTATCAATAGGTAACTAATAAATTGTAGTTTTTGTAAGAATCTCTATCAATAGGTAACTAATAAATTGTAGTTTTTGCATGAATCTCTATCAATAGGTAACTAATAAATTGTAGTTTTTGTAAGAATCTCTATCAATAGGTAACTAATAAATTGTAGTTTGTGTAAGAATCTCTATCAATAGGTAACTAATAAATTGTAGTTTTTGTAAGAATCTCTATCAATAGGTAACTAATAAATTGTAGTTTGTGTAAGAATCTCTATCAATAGGTAACTAATAAATTGTAGTTTGTGTAAGAATCTCTATCAATAGGTAACTAATAAATTGTAGTTTTTGCAAGAATCTCTATCAATAGGTAACTAATGAATTGTAGTTTTTGCAAGAATCTCTATCAATAGGTAACTAATAAATTGTAGTTTTTGCATGAATCTCTATCAATAGGTAACTAATAAATTGTAGTTTTTGTAAGAATCTCTATCAATAGGTAACTAATAAATTGTAGTTTGTGTAAGAATCTCTATCAATAGGTAACTAATAAATTGTAGTTTTTGTAAGAATCTCTATCAATAGGTAACTAATAAATTGTAGTTTTTGCATCAATCTCTATCAATAGGTAACTAATAAATTGTAGTTTTTGTAAGAATCTCTATCAATATGTAACTAATAAATTGTAGTTTTTGCAAGAATCTCAATCAATAGGTAACTAATAAATTGTAGTTTTTGCATGAATCTCTATCAATAGGTAACTAATAAATTGTAGTTTTTGTAAGAATCTCTATCAATAGGTACCTAATAAATTGTAGTTTTTGTAAGAATTTCTATCAATAGGTAACTAATAAATTGTAGTTTTTGCATGAATCTCTATCAATAGGTAACTAATAAATTGTAGTTTTTGTAAGAATCTCTATCAATAGGTAACTAATAAATTGTAGTTTTTGTAAGAATCTCTATCAATAGGTAACTAATAAATTGTAGTTTTTGCATGAATCTCTATCAATAGGTAACTAATAAATTGTACTTTTTGCATGATTCTATATCAATAGGTAACTAATAAATTGTAGTTTTTGCATGATTCTATATCAATAGGTAACAAGTAAATTGTAGTTTTTTATGATTCTATATCAATAGGTAACTAGTAAATTGTAGTTTTTTATGATTCTATATCAATAGGTAACAAGTAAATTGTAGTTTTTTATGATTCTATATCAATAGGTAACTAGTAAATTGTAGTTTTTGCATGATTCTATATCAATAGGTAACTAGTAATTTGTTGTTTTTTATGATTCTATATCAATAGGTAACTAATAAATTGTAGTTTTTGCATGATTCTATATCAATGGGTAAGTAATAAATTGTAGTTTTTGCATGATTCTATATTAATAGGTAACTAGTAAATTGTAGTTTTTTTATGATTCTATATCAATGGGCAACTAGTAAATTGTTGTTTTTGCATGATTCTATATCAATAGGTAACTAATAAATTGTAGTTTTTGCATGATTCTATATCAATAGGTAACTAATAAAATGTAGTTATTGCATGATTCTATATTAATAGGTAAGTAGTAAATTGTAGTTTTTTATGATTCTATATCAATAGGTAACTAGCAAATTGTAGTTTTTGCATGATTCTATATCAATAGGTAACTAATAAATTGTAGTTTTTGCATGATTCTATATCAATAGGTAACAAGTAAATTGTAGTTTTTTATGATTCTATATCAATAGGTAACTAGTAAATTGTAGTTTTTGTATAATTCTACATCAATAGGTAACTAATAAATTGTAAATTTTGCTTGATTCTATATCAATAGGTAACTAGTAAATTGTAGTGTTTTATGATTCGTCATCAATAGGTAACTAGTAAATTGTAGTTTTTGCATGATTCTATATCAAAAGGTAACTAGTAAATTGTAGTTTTTTATGATTCGTTATCAATAGGTAACTAGTAAATTGTAGTTTTTGCATGATTCTATATCAATGGGCAACTAGTAAATTGTTGTTTTTGCATGATTCTATATCAATAGGTAACTAATAAATTGTAGTTTTTGCATGATTCTATATCAATAGGTAACTAATAAAATGTAGTTATTGCATGATTCTATATTAATAGGTAAGTAGTAAATTGTAGTTTTTTATGATTCTATATCAATAGGTAACTAGTAAATTGTAGTTTTTGCATGATTCTATATCAATAGGTAACTAATAAATTGTAGTTTTTGCATGATTCTATATCAATAGGTAACAAGTAAATTGTAGTTTTTTATGATTTTATATCAATAGGTAACTGGTAAATTGTAGTTTTTTATGATTCTATATCAATAGGTAACTAGTAAATTGTAGTTTTTTATGATTCTATATCAATAGGTAACTAGTAAATTGTAGTTTTTGCATGATTCTATATCAATAGGTAACTAATAAATTGTAGTTTTTTATGATTCTATATCAATAGGTAACAAGTAAATTGTAGTTTTTTATGATTCTATATCAATAGGTAACTAGTAAATTGTAGTTTTTGCATGATTCTATATCAATAGGTAACTAATAAATTGTAGTTTTTGTATGATTCTATATCAATAGGTAACAAGTAAATTGTAGTTTTTCATGATTCTATATCAATAGGTAACAAGTAAATTGTAGTTTTTCATGATTCTATATCAATAGGTAACAAGTAAATTGTAGTTTTTCATGATTCTATATCAATAGGTAACTAGTAAATCGTAGTTTTTTATGATTCTATATCAATAGGTAACTAGTAAATTGTAGTTTTTTATGATTCTATATCAATAGGTAACTAATAAATTGTAGTTTTTGCATGATTCTATATCAATAGGTAACTAATAAATTATAGTTTTTGCATGATTCTATATTAATAGGTAACTAGTAAATTGTAGTTTTTTATGATTCTATATCAATAGGTAACTAGTAAATTGTAGTTTTTGCATGATTCTATATCAATACGTAACTAATAAATTGTAGTTTTTGCATGATTCTATATCAATAGGTAACAAGTAAATTGTAGTTTTTTATGATTCTATATCAATAGGTAACTAGTAAATTGTAGTTTTTTATGATTCTATATCAATAGGTAACTAGTAAATTGTAGTTTTTTATGATTCTATATCAATAGGTAACTAGTAAATTGTAGTTTTTGTATAATTCTACATCAATAGGTAACTAATAAATTGTAAATTTTGCTTGATTCTATATCAATAGGTAACTAGTAAATTGTAGTGTTTTATGATTCGTCATCAATAGGTAACTAGTAAATTGTAGTTTTTGCATGATTCTATATCAATAGGTAACTAGTAAATTGTAGTTTTTGCATGATTCTATATCAATAGGTAACTAGTAAATTGTAGTTTTTATGATTCTATATCAATAGGTAACTAGTAAATTGTAGTTTTTATGATTCTATATCAATAGGTAACTAGTAAATTGTAGTTTCTGCATGATTCTATATCAATAGGTAACTAGTAAATTGTAGTTTTTTATGATTCGTTATCAATAGGTAACTAGTAAATTGTAGTTTTTGCATGATTCTATATCAATAGGTAACTAGTAAATTGTAGTTTTTATGATTCTATATCAATAGGTAACTAGTAAATTGTAGTTTCTGCATGATTCTATATCAATAGGTAACTAGTAAATTGTAGTTTCTGCATGATTCTATATCAATAGGTAACTAATAAATTGTAGTTTTTTATGATTCTATATCAATAGGTAACTAGTAAATTGTAGATTTTGCATGATTTTATATCAATAGGTAACTAATAAATTGTAGTTTTTGCATGATTCTATATCAATAGGTAACTAGTACATTGTATTTTTTTATGATTCTATAGCAATAGGTAACTAGAAAATTGTTGTTTTTTATGATTCTATATCAATAGATAACTAGTAAATTGTAGTTTTTTATGATTATATACCAATACGTAACTAATAAATTGTAGTTTATGATTCTATATCAATAGGTAACTAATAAATTGAAGTTTTGGCATGATTCTATATCAATACGTAACAAATAAATTGTAGTTTTTTATGATTCTATATCAATAGGTAACTAATAAATTGTAAAATACTTGCAAGACTAATGCGAGATTTACAAAACCATACAATAAAAAATAGTGCCATTATAATTATGTGTTGTGTAGATAACAAGTAATATATTATAAAGGACTTGCAAGATTCTAAACACCCAAGAATCATTCTCGATTCCCCACGGAATCATAATGTCATTTCTCCAAAGATTACAGTATCATTTCTCCGAAAGTCATCAAACATCCGTTAAAATTCATCTAATGCACGTCATGCTTATCTCACTTCCTCTTCTCGTGTAGTGACATATAAAGAATAATCTTGACAACGGCACTTTGATCGAATAACTGTGCAACTTAATTACTTCATAAGGACGGTTTTTGTCGGCGACAGCTGTGACACCAATTATATACGAGAACAATCGTTATCAATAAGGCATTTAAAGCTACGTTCTCCCTGTTTGTTTTGATAGCCCACTTCCTGTTTACAGTCGAGTAAAGACGATGGTGTATTACAATCTATTTCTTTTTAATATCATTTTTTATTGATTATGTTACGAGGCGTGGGGGATTGTTATTAATCTCCCATTAATCCTAAATGAGAATATCTATCCTGAGGCGATACCTTAATGTGGTGAAGGGTTTGTGTATCGCCATGATCAGCAAAGCTGTACTAGTCTGGGTCATCTATACTAGGTTGGTTTGTTGTGAGCGTTCAGACGATAATTTCCCACCATCACCAATCGGCGTCGGGAAGAAAACTGTCCATACCCCAGACATAAACTGACATGTCTGAAGCCTTTATCCTGCAGTGGACAACTATTATTATTATTATTATCATTATTATTATTATTATTATTATTATTATTAAAAGGAGGAGATTTACCACCATAATGAGTCTAGCTCGACTCTTACAGAGCATTTGTTGTTGTTGTTTTTGTTGATGTTAAGAATATTTAACGCTTCGGTTATTTAAATGGCATTCGACAACTCAAAAATAAAGGAAGAATAATCTATCTATTTTTTAAGCGAAATTCATCTTTCTGTAAAGATGAAGAAGTGAAAATCTTTGACCTGTCCTTCACTTGAAGCTTTAATTGAATCTTTCTCGTGTAAAAGAGGACCATCTACGGCTGCGTATATTTAGGTAACATAATTGAGTCTTTATAAATCTTGATTAGATTTCTAGTTCGTAATGTTTGAAGAACAAAGACTCTCTGAATATTAATCAAGTGTTCTGTAGGTTTTTGCTAGATTAAACCTCTCCGTTTCCAATGCAAACTAAAATGAAATTATAGAAGGTGGATAAGATAGATAGGAATATATGGTTTAACGTATGTAAATCACAGAGATTATTTAAATGGATACAAGTAGGGATACATTAACGTGGTGAGAGAGTTTGTGTATCGCCTTACTAGGTTGGTTTGCTGTGAATGATCGGATTAAAGCTTCTCACCATCACCAATCCGTAGAGGCCAGCGTAGTGATGAATACTTGCCATACCCCAGATATGAATAAGGACATGACTGAGGCCCTTGTCTTACTGTGAACTAGAAACAATTGCATTTGTTGTTGTTGTTGTTGTTCTATAGGAAGCATCACAACAGATGTAGGATGAAACAAAAAAGGAATCCAAATGAATCAATCAATCAGTCATATATGGATCAAGATTTTCTTCTTCATCAGTATAATCATGGCATTAATTTTCAAATGACACGAAATTTTAGTACAGTTTATATACAGTACAGTGATATCAAAACTACAGATACATCATCTCAACCAATCTAATCTATATCAAGATATAAATAATCTCAAATAGTAACTGGCTTAACACTAAGTAGTCAGTTTTTCTATAAAGAATAGTAACACATTTACATAAAATACTATGGATACAGTGATAATTAAATCCCAGGATTGAATGAATAACATCAATATTCCTTTTATCTATCAAAATAAATTGTCATTGTTGATGCTGTTGTTGTTGTTGACCCTTTGTCTTGATCTTTGCGGAAGTGCACAACTTAAAAGGATCAAATCATTCTACGATGACAGGCACGACATGTGTCATATGTAATTTGGCATCAATTACTTGAGACAATGACGGAAGAAATTCGTTTTAATCTAACACTGAGTGGGTCATTTAAGGGACGCATTCTTTCCCTTGTACTATTTCCGCAAATAGAAGCTACATTAACCCAAATGGAAAAACAGTTTTTAATAGGGGTGGGGAGTTTTTTCATAACTTTGGGATCCTTTGGTACAGGAAATGCTCCTCTTTAACACAGAACAAAGAATGGATTAAGTGATTCAAACATGAAGCTGTAAACAATACCAAGGTGACATTGTTAATTTTATGTCTATTGACAACCAATAACATCCTAATGAATGTATCTTCCTGACTTTTAATGTAATAATGCATCACTTTCCTTATTTCTGTGAACCACAACAGCCATTGGAGATATTTATTTACTATAATTTCGTTGGAATCAGCACAAGAGACAGGTGGAAAAGTTGCTAAACAAAGATCAAGGAAAACTATCAGAAAACACAAGAAGCCTAATAACAAAAAGATTGGAAATGAGGGTAAAATCCGAGAGAGATGAAACGGAAGTAGTAGAACTATCCAAAAACTATCCATATTAAAAATCCAGGATATTCGTAAACGCAGTCAGATCAAATTTGAGAAAACACTGAGGAAAGGAAGAAGCATAAAATTGATGAAAAGAAGACTTGGAACAAGGCGCCATCAGATGTTTGCTTTAAAGAATGGAAAGAGAAATATCAATAATAGAGATGGAGTCATCAAAATGGCAGGAGATCTCTATACAATGCTATACCAAAGTGATATAAGAAATAACTTTGCCAATATAGATAATGAAACACCTGAGCCAGTACCAAACGTAGCAGTAAAAAAAAAAAAAAAAAAAAAAAAAAAAAAAAAAAAAAAAAAAAAAAAGATTAAAAGTCACAAAAAGATGCTAAACACCAGGAGAAGATGGCCTAACAATTCACAAAAAGGGAGACACAAAAGACCTGAAAAATTATTGCACAATAAGTTTACTCTCCGTAATATACAAAATATTTACAAAGGTCATAGTAAGGCTGAATAGAAACACAGCTAGACTTTATTCAACCAAGAGACCGGGGCAGGCTTCAGAAGTGATTATTCAACAACTGACAATATCCTTGTAATTAACCAGATAAAAGAGAAATCAATCAAGTACAAACCCACCATATATGGCATTTATAAGCTGTAAGAAAGCTTTTGATTCTGTTAAAACTTCACCAGCAATGAAAGTCCTTCACAGCCAGGGAATAAATTATTCTTATGTTAGAACACTTGAAGATATCTATACAGGAAGTACAGCAATCTTGAAACTACATAAAGATAGTGAGAAAATTCCGATCGAGAAAGGAATTAGACAAGGAGACCCCATTCTCCTAAATTATTCACAGCATGCCTAGTAGTAGTTTTTAAATATCTAAATTAGGGAAATGTAAAGAATCAATATTAATTGGGTAATACCTTAACAACTCGAGAATTGCACATGACATGATTGTGCTTAGTTAGTCATGGGAGGAATTGCAAAAGATGATAGAAGATTTGAATAGAAAAAGCAGGAATGTATGGCTGAAAATTAATATGAATAAAACTAAGATATTATTTAGTGAAATTGCAGAGACAACAAATAATGAGTTATGGATGACTCTCTAGAGATTGTTAATAAGGGTAAACATAGGATGAAGAGCTTTTGGTAAATAATATGAGATTATGAAAAGTAATTGTCACTTTCTCTAAAATGGGAAGTATTTAATAAGATGGTCCTATAAATTTCAACTAATGCATCAGATGACTGGAGCCTTACTGAAGCCTGAGAACATAAGCTAATTACAACTCAAACGGCTATGGAAGGAATATTGATGGGAATAACACCTAGGAGACAGCACAAGAGCAACGAGTTGAGGATATTCTAACAACATGTAAGAAAAAGAGGAGCAAGACATATAATGAGAATGACAGATAATAGATGTAAATTAAGGAGTAGCAGAATGGGTCCCTAAAAATTTGAAAAATAAGCAGGGGAAGGAAGAGAAGACCGTGGATTGACGAACTAAGAAAGTTTGCGGGTGTTGACTGGCATAGAAAGATCATAAACAGACGCAAGTGGGAAGGACAAGTCTGAGGTCCCTTCATCTGAAGTGGATTAGTAACGGCTGATGATGATGATGATGATATATATATTTATATTTTTCTATCTATCTATCTATCTATCTATATATATATATATATATATATATATATATATTTATATATATATATATATATATATATAGATAGATAGATATAGATATATTATATATATATATATATATATATATATATATATATATATATATATATATATATGTATGTATATATATGTAAATATATATATATATATATATATATATATATATATATATATATATATATATATATATTATATAGATATTATGTGTATATATAATATATATATATATATATATATATATATATATATATATATATATATATATATATATATTTATATATATTCTCTCTCTCTCTCTCTCTCTCTCTCTCTCTCTCTCTCTCTCTCTCTCTCTCTCTCTCTCTCTCTCTCTCTCTCATTAGAGTTCTATTAGGAAATGGGATCATGGGGACAATGCACGCATGCCCCCGATAACACTCAGTTCAGCCTATAACCATCAGAAGGGTAATATGATCTTCCATAAAAAGTAATTGGAGTTAGGCAAGGGAAAGAGCAGAGATAACACTTTGAGCGTTATGTAATACAGATGCCCTTTTAGATTAAATGACTAAATAATATGTTGTGATCCTCTATCCCGGCAGAAAGGGAGACAGTTATCTAAAAGGACATGTTAACCTATTTAAAGTGTTTTTGAGACAAAAATAAGTAGCACATGTCTATTTGATTTAAGAATACACCAACACACTCACACACACACACACACACACATAATATATATATATATATATATATATATATATATATATATATATATATATATGTATATATATACATATATATATATATATATATATATATATATATATATATATATATATATATATATATATACATATATATGTGTGTGTATGTGTGTGTGTATGAGTGTGAAGAAATCACGGAAGCTGACAGTGATGAGCATGAAATATGTATTATAGCTGTCACAGGAAAACTAGTCTTTTTATACTAAAATATGGAATACATATGTGCCTGGTAATAGACAAGAAACTGAAGAATGAAATATAATGATAAATGGTACGGTTAAATGATCTCAAAATGATGTAAAGACAAATGAAAAACATGAAATGGTTAAGTAACTAATGGGAAAATATATATCTATTTTC
>NC_090735.1:59844803-59845870 GCF_036898095.1 Palaemon carinicauda
GCTAAGTTCCTCAGGGTTCAAGTTTAGCGGTTTTATAACAAGAATTTTGAAATTATTTTTTTTCTTTATTAACCGACCCTTCAAAAAATGAAAGTTTCACAATTCTCTTGTAAAGACAGAGAGAGAGAGAGAGAGAGAGAGAGAGAGAGAGAGAGAGAGAGAGAGGAGAGAGAGAGAGAGAGAGAGAATCTTTAATGTAAAAATTATTAGAGAGAGAGAGAGAGAGAGAGAGAGAGAGAGAGAGAGGAGAGAGAGAGAGAGAGAGAGAGAGAGAGAGAGAGAGAGAGAATCTTTAATGTAAAAATTATTAAACAGAGTTTCACTTCGGATTATAATAATAATAATAAATGTAATATTTCATCATCCTAATTTAAACTTTCATTCTTTCTCTGTGCAACAGACTATCTTACCTTCCATTCTTCATTTATTACCCCCTTATTTTCAGTTTCAGTTTTCCCTTTTACTTTCCCATTCAACTCTCTCTCTCTCTCTCTCTCTCTCTCTCTCTCTCTCTCTCTCTCTCTCTCTCTCTCTCTCTCTCTCTCTCATTCTTTAGTTCCTTTCCATTTGGTTAATTTATCTTCGCCGTCTCTCCCCTCCTCTCATTAGTCTTCTTAGGGGTTTGCAGACATTTGTAAAGTGCTTCCTTAAAATTAAAGCAAAGAACGTTTTAATCTATACCCTTCCTTTCTGGCCAAAGCGTGGCTCATTTATTCCTCTCCAGTGTATTAGGACTTCAGATGGTTCATGACTGTCACAGATTAGTGAGATATCGTCATTGGCTGACTCTGGGAGAATTTGCTTGTACTTAACACAAAAGAAAAAAAAAAACTTTATTAAATGCAATTTAATTCTTTTATTGCAATATCGGTTTTTTAATTGTATGACATGTTACTTGGCTCAGATGTAGGCCTACATCTGAAAATTGACGAAACCTGTCAGGATTTAGCCTACATAGTTTTTATTCATTTTAAAGTTTTATTTCTACTGAACATCGTGTTCAAATGATTAAAAAAAATGCAAATCCACACTCACACACCCAAAATCAACATTCTACACACGCATTA
>NC_090735.1:59846370-59853870 GCF_036898095.1 Palaemon carinicauda
AAGCACTTAAATTACATAATTTTATAATTATATAAAAAAAAAGTTGTTGAATGACGTGACGTGTTATCATATGCGTAAGAGAAAAGATTATATTAATCCTGTTTAAAATTGTTTGGTGTGTAAATGGCAACTTGTCTTGTAAAGCCGTAAAATTTTATATTCCAAAGTTTTTATACCAGCTGAAAACTTTATAATTAAAAAGAATTTTAATTCCTGTGATTTTTTTTTCTTTTTTGAAAGATAACCGCAGGGTGGAAAGACAATGCAGTTGCAAACATGCATTTATTAATTTTCGTGGTTTATAAAAAGTATAAGAAGCGAATTATGAATGATTTAATTAAAAAAAAAATATCAAAGATTGCTATGTATAAAACAGATTTTAAATATTCCAAAATATCAATAAAATATCTTTAGAAATGAGGCAACGCAATAGATAACAAGGGCTACCTAATAAATGATTGTGTAAAGAGGATAAATCAGCCTCGTACAACACGGGGCCTAATAACGATTAATCCATGAGTGATTTGTCAAATTATACGTGATTAAGGCCCAGTTTGAAGGCTTTTTCATCTGAAAAAGGACGCATTTACCAGAGCGGTCATGGCTAAAGAACTTTTGAATCAAGAGAAGTCATTGTATGATTGGGTCGGGTAAGAGATAATCTTTTTTTATATTAATACTAATCTCTTCATGAATTGAGGTATTAGGAACTCTCAAACATTGTCAATTGATATTTATTTAAATGAAGTAAAACAATTAAATACAGAGAGAGAGAGAGAGAGAGAGAGAGAGAGAGAGAGAGAGAGAGAGAGAGAGAGATTATAGTCACAAGACTAAGCATCGGTAAAGCTCATAAATTTGAATGTCATAAAATACGAAAATCCATTGCTGTGACTCTGGCTTGAGAGAGAGAGAGAGAGAGAGAGAGAGAGAGAGAGAGAGAGAGAGAGAGAGAGAGAGAGAGAGAGAGAGAGAGAGCACTTATTGCTGAATTACAAAGACGATCGTGAGATAGCGTATGGTGTAAAGATTGTCTCCGAAATGTATTTGCATAACTCCTTTGAAAACGTAACTTGAAACGCATTGAACACTATTCATGAGAAACCTTGTTTCTTTTCGACTGCCTAAGGAAGGATTTAACATTTTCTTTTGAAATATTTTCCACTTATTTCTTTATTTGCTATAACCCCTTCTTTTATATTTACTAAAACATTCGATAATCTTATACAATTCGTTTAGAAAGGAATCGGGAAAAAATTTAAAACCTAAGATATCTACAATGAACGACACTTTAGCAATAAATGAAATACACATTGGACGTAAAATAGATCTTATTTTCCTTAAGTGTTAATGAATGAAATATTCCAGACTAAACATTCTGTCTAGTAATGTGTACCACACGCGTTTCATACACGCTCACTATCATCATCTCCTCCTACGCCCATTGACGCAAATGGCCTCTGTTATATTTCGCCAGTCTCTATCTTGAGCTTTTAAATCAATATTTCTCCATTCATCATCATCTTCTTCACGCTTTATAGTACTCAGTCATGTAGGCCTAGGTCTTCCAATTCCAGCTCTATCTTGAGCTTTTAAATCAATACTTCTCCATTCACCATCATCTACGTCACGCACTATAGTCCTCAGTCATGTAGGCCTGGGCCTTCCAACTCTTCTAGTATCTTGTGGAGCCCAGTTGAAAGTTTGATGAACTAATCTCTCTTGTGGAGTGCATTCATGATCTCATCCACATATGGCACTTGAGTAACCTCTTATAGTTTCATATCTAATACTGTCCAGCTATTTAACTATCTATATTCTTCAGAGGGCTTTGTTCTCAAATCTACAAATTCTGTTGGATATTGTTTCCTTCCTTGCCATCCCACGACTCTTGTCCATAGAGTAACACCGATCTCACTAAACTGATATATAGCCTGAATTTTGTATGCTATTTCAGGGGATTTCATGCTCATAAACTAATGCTATTGTTTCTTTTTATTTTATTGCAAGTGACTTTATACACCAAGATAACGAGGTTATATACAAAGTGTGGAAGGCATCATGGCCGCCTCCCCCCCCCCCCCAAAAAAAAAATCTAACAAAGTGACACATGCAATGGCAAGCTTAAAACAGGGTTTTCTTTTATCAGTGCGGGAGAGAGCGAGAGATAAGAACTCAATAATGTTACAGTTGTTTGCACATATGGAACACTTGTGGAACAAATGCCTAAAACGAACTTATTCAATTTTACGGAAGACTTTGGATTTCAAGAAGCTGCAGTATTTTTGTTTATTTCATGACTTCATATACTGTGAAAAAAGACGGACAACAAAATATGTCACAAAATGTTTGTTATATTAAGGGTTCCACGAGGGACGTTTCTAACCTTATAAGTTCTCAAAGGTAAGGTTCATATGAGAAAGTTTACAGCAATGTACTCACGACGCTTAAAAAAAATTATATATATATATATATATATATATATATATATACATATATATATATATATATACATATACATATATATACATGTATATATATATATATATATATATATATATATATATATATATATATATATATATATATATATCTGGAATCAAAACCTGCTAATTGTAAATAGTACTATTTATTTTAAACTTCGTTCATGGCTTTTAGGCAACTTCAAAAAGAAAATATCATACAAAATAAGCCTATGCCATACCTTAGATCGATAAATGGATTTTCGGTAGCTTTAAAAAGAATATATCATACGGAATAAGCCAATGCAATAAATAATAGGAAGTTATTAAAGATAGCAAATTTTCCCGTAAAAAAAAAGATAAATTAAAAACTTATTACCTCAGGTAGACAGATTCTAGAAACTGAGAAATCCTCGGTATCCTTCAAGTCTAAAAAGAACTCTTCCATAAAAGAAGATATGAGAAGGGAAGAGCTCATTCCTGGACATATCGCTTTCTAGAAAGTACTTAAAAACGAGGGAACAATCCACAGTAGAGTCCTCAAAGTACTTGATGTGCTGAGAGAGGTCTGTGGCAGACGTGATGTGTAACCTTTAAAGTTAGGAGAGAGAGAGAGAGAGAGAGAGAGAGAGAGAGAGAGAGAGAGAGAGAGAGAGAGAGAGAGAGAGAGAATCATTAACTCTAAACAAACCAATTCGCTCTACCCCAGAACAAATGGGAGACTCCGCCGAATGGATTGAAAAGTCTTTGAGACATCCAGAACCCGTGTAATTCTCTCTCTCTCTCTCTCTCTCTCTCTCTCTCTCTCTCTCTCTCTCTCTCTCTCTCTCTCTCTCTCTCTCTCTCTCTCATCACTAACGAACAATCCCGACGAAGTTGATTATTCTGTATGCTCTTGCCCTAGTTATAAAGAATAAGAAAAAAATCACTCCACAATTGGTTGACTGGAATATACATTAATCTTTCTACTCTGAAATCCTATGGGAATCATAAAAGATTACTGAATGTTTTTACCCTTTCATTTTAAAGCATCACCTGTTTTTCTCCTTCTACGGCCTAATTTAGATGCAAATTACAATTGAATCCAATTAACTTGCGACCACAGTTCTCATATCTAGAAAGCCACAGTTTCTTTTTTTTTAAGAATAAAGAAGTTTCTCAATTGGATATTCTATTTTAATTTATCTTCGAGAACAAGGAGGAAATTAAAATACTTTTTTTTTTTTTTTAAATAATACAAACTAGCTTAGATTTGTTTTCATTTCGTTTATCCCAATTTGCATATCTGATAAATATTAAATCTCAATGTTAAAAAGTATATATATATATATATATATATATATATATATATATACACATATATACATATACATATATACATATATACATACACACATATATATATATATATATATATATATATATATACACATATATACACACATATATACACATATACATGCATATATATATATATATATATATATATATATATATATACATATATATATATATATACATACATACATATATATATATATATATACATATATACATATATATATACATATATATATATATATACATATATATATATATACATATATATATATATATATATATATATATATACATATATACACACACATATATATATATATATATATATATATATATATACATATATACATATATACATATATATACACACACACACACACATATATATATATATATATATATATATATATATATATATATATAGATAGATAGATAGATAGATAGATAGATAGATAGATAGTCTGCTACTAGAGATTCATAGTTTCTGGTTTATCAGATTATCCTTAAAAATAATTCTAAAGGTCGAGGCATTTCAGCCATGTCAGGCAAACCAAGTGTCACGCTGAGTAATAGTTATATTACTGGAATTCAGTTTATTTCAAGGTTATAACTCCGGAAGCCTAGCTTAGATAGTGTCATTTTCATGCTATGCCCATAAAGTGTTATGCGCTCTCTCTCTCTCTCTCTCTCTCTCTCTCTCTCTCTCTCTCTCTCTCTCTCTGCCCGTGCGTACGTGTATTTGTTCATTTTACAATTAAAATTAGTCGTCCAATTTCATTGATAGCTTTATATCAAAACTGCGCCACGAACATGGTGTCTATTAAAGCTTCCCCATCTCCTAAAGCTAGAGCACGTGACTTGCATTTTGCAATATTAATCTACAATCGACCAAATTTTCTTTAATTTCCTTTTTTTGGTAATTTTATTAGTTCCCCTAAACACTAATTTATAAAGCATTGTTAATTCTTGGTAGTTTTAAAACCATTTTGTTAAAATATTTATTGTTCAAGTATCCTGGGTTGAACTTCGCATGAACTAGAAAGTATGTGGAAAGTATTACTAGTATTCAGTGTGGTTTTGTTAAGTAAAATGGGTTCATCAGCTGTATATAACATATTTGGACGTCAGTGAAAAATTGCAAAAAACATAAGTTTGTTGCTGATTCCAGTAAAAATTCTTTCATTCTGGTAGGGTAAGGATGATTTTTTTTTTTTATTGATATCGTATGATAAGTTGAAGAAAAAGTGTAAAGATACTTTCAAGCTGATGGATAAAAGTTCAGGGAGAGCAAGCAAGCAGGAAGGAAGAAGGTCAGGTTATTGTGATCCATATAAATTTTTATTAAATAATGTGGAAAATTGCAAAAATATAATGATATAGCTTCATTTTCCTTTTTAGGTTCTTACATCCAGTAGCTCACTGGATTTCCCTTTTTAGCAATATTATATATGCATTTTCATAAAAAAAAATGTACAAAAGGTATAGCTATGTATATGTATTTACAAGTGCATATGAGTAATGATATCACAGTACGCATCGATCTAATATATGCTGACCAGCAAAATAAAAATTAAAAGCTTGACTTTTGTTATTTTCATTAATATATCGTTTAATTTCTTCAAATTGCAGGAAATATTTAAGAGTAATTATTATATTATCGACGTCATAATAACTTTCTAAATTGTGTTTTTAATGTAAAAATTAAAAAGTTGACTTTTGTTACTTTCTTTAATATTTCGTTTATTTTCTTCAAATTGCAGGAAATATTTAGAAGTAAATATTATGTTATCGACGTAATAGCTTTCTAAATTGTGGTTGCATTGTAAAAATTAAACACTTGACTTTTGTTATTTTCTTTAATTTTTCGTTTAATTTCTTCAAATTGCAGGAAATATTTAAGAGTAAATATTATGTCATAGACGTATCAACTTTCCAAATTGTGTTTATATTGCGAAAATTAAAAACTTGACTTTTTTATTTTCTTTGATATTTCGTTTAATTTTAACTTGTGTTGTTATTTTTCTTTAATATTTCGTTTAATTTCTTCAAATTGCATGAAATATTCAAGAGCAAATATTATATCATCGACGTAATAACTTTCAAAATTGTGCTGATATTGTAAAAATTAATCCCTTGACTTTTATAATTTTTATTAATATTTCGTTTAATTTCAACTTGATTCTTGTCATTTTTTTAAATATTGCGTTTAATTTCTTCAAATTGCATGAAACATTTAAGAGCAAATATTATATCATCGACGTAATAACTTTCTAAATTGCGTTTATATTGTAAAAATAAAAAACTTGATTTTGTTATTATCTTCAATATTTCCTTTAACTTCATCTTGACTTTTGTCATTTACTTTAATATTTCGTTTAATTTCTTCAAATTGCATGAAACATTTAAGTGTAAATATTATTTTATCGACGTAATAACTTTCTAAATTGTGTTTGTATTGTAAAAATTAAACATTTAACTTTTGTTATTTTCTTTAATATTTTGTTTAATTTCAACTTGACTTTTGTCATTTTCTTTAATATTGCATTTAATTTCTTCAAATTGCATGAAACATTTGTGAGCAAATATTATATTATCGACGTAATAACTTTCTAAATTGTTTGAATTTTAAAAATTGAATACTTCGACTTTTATTTTTTTTTAATATTTCGTTTAAAATCTTCAAATTGCATGGAATATTTAAAGAGTAACTATTTATATTATCGACGTAATAACTTTCTAAATTGTATTGTATTATGAAAATTAAAAACTTGAATTTTGATATTTTCTTTAATATTTCGTTTAATTTCAACTTGACTTTTGACATTTTCTTTAATATTACGTTTAAAATCTTCAAATTGCATGAAATATTTAAGAGTAAATATTATATTATCGACGTAATAACTTTCTAAAATGTATTTGTATTATCAAAATTAAAAACTTGACTTCTGATATCTTCTTTAATATTTCGTTTAATTTCAACTTAACTTGTGACATTTTCTTTAATATTTCGTTTAGAATTTTCAAATTGCATGAAATATTTAGAGCAAATATTATATTATCGACGTAATAACTTTCTAAATTGTGTTTGTATTGGTAAGTAGGACTGGCAGGAAGTCGCGATACTCTTAAACCCCTTTTTAGCAAAGTCATTTCCGGTTTGTTATCGTAAAATTGACAACATTCGTGTCACCCGGTTGTGTAGTTTCGTAGAATTGGTTGCGGTGAACCTTTTGTTTTTCAATATTATGTCAGGGTTATTTTCTAAAGATATCCTGTGATAATGTTGTTATATTATTAGTGTTAATGTTGTATTATCAGTATTAATGTTATTACAATCATAATGTTATTGTTATCATTATTATTATTATTATTATTATTATTATTATTATTATTATTATTTACTTGCCCTGTCGGTGTACTCAGTACAAAATGAAGACAGGAAAACTTTAATAACGGAAATGTATGACTATAGTAATTTTTCCGTTAAACTAATACTATTTTTGCAACCAAAACAATTTATTAGAAAAGTCGTCTCGGTTCGGTATATGGTTTGGCAGTTGCGTTGAAGTGAAATTATATAAAGAAAAAACACTTATTAAGAAAACACATTAACAAAATTTACAAAAGTCGTTCAAGAAAACCCAAAGATATCTGAAACGATTTTTTAATTTAAACTCTTGGGTTTTTTTTATATAAA
>NC_090735.1:59861370-59866370 GCF_036898095.1 Palaemon carinicauda
ACTAGTAGACGACACTTCTGGCAGACACTTAGCAACATGAATAACGAACAGTTCACAGTACCTATTCCAAACTCCACTCAATGAAATTATGTTTCCAGCCTTGATTTCTAGCTCTAGTTCTTTGACAACTTCTGTGAAACACGCCTGGTCAAATGTAGACCTTTCCTCACATTCTTCCGTTACCTTCCCAGTGTTCCGAACAAATAGCACATAGCATTTTAAATGATACTTGGCCTCTGCAGCGACTAGATCGGATATGCCACCAAGGCGATATGAAAGTATGGAGTCCTTTTTAGCTCCTTCCACTATTTTACTTGACGTCTCCAGGGTTAGAACTTGGCGAAGGGTTTCACCATCAGCTTGACAAAATATACACCGAGTTCATTCAATAGCTATCCGACCGATCCTTGTTGTTGTTGTTGCTGTTTTTTCCGTGCCACTGTGAGACTCTACCGAGGCATTAACATGACGCTTTTTCAGACGTTCTAAATGTTGCTTACTAGTGAAAGTTGAGTAGCAGTCCTTTTGCCAGTGAACCTTTTCAAAATCCAAACTTTCGGATTGCAACCAGTCTATTGTATCTGGATACTTACAACAGTTATGTGCGATTCGAATATTCAATGCCTGCTGTATAGATTCAACACCACGAGGGGTTGATTTACGTAAAGCATCTACACTTCCTTTTTGGCAGATAATACATTTGTCGAGCGAAATGTTCTCTATGCGCTGGCGTTTAAGACTTTCTATTGCAGCAACTGGGTCCATGGTCTGAAATCATATAGTTTAGCTTTAGAACTCACATTAGGAATGTGGGGATAAAGTAAAGATGACATATAACTTTTGCGATGCCCCCTCCCAAATTGCAAGAGCCATATGGTATATTAATAGGCTGTACATCTGTAGATCTATAGCAGTCACATGATTTAAGTAAGCATGACTGACGAAAGTTTTAATCCTTTAAACAAAACATGCACACAGAAACATGTTATTGATTATGAGATGGTCCCTAAGAAGCACATGTTGCAATACATTTCACTAGTTTCTAATTGCCACATGAATTAGACATGCATCACTTACATCAAGCAACCCCTACTATGCACTGTGGTTTACTATATTATGAGATCAAACTTGCCTTGCCTAATCAGTGATCGTTGAGACGGGAAAAGATGAATTTGTCACAATTGAGAGAGTGAAAGTCATCCACCATCTTAGAACCAAAAGACTTCATAATGCTGCCATCTATGTGCAAACAAGACTACTAAACATTGAGTAACATGTGGTCCATAGCATTAGGCCACCAGGATTAGGTCTGACAAGATTAGGGTTAGGGTTGGGGTTGGGGTTAGAGTTAGAGTTAGAGTTAGGGTTAGGGGAGAATTTCACTACATGTGGTGTATACTGAGAAATTATGTAATCCATGAACATGACCTTTGACCCCTTTTTTAACTGCATGTACCCTTTATTCTACATCTCTAAGACTTTATTTTTAACACAAAGCTTCTTATATAGGCCTATTTAATAACAGCAATTATTATCACAACAAAGTAGTCAGAACACGATTTTCAACGATTTTAGTGATTTCCCAAAAAAGGGTCGAAATTTAATCCCTCTTAAAATTTAGGCAAGAAGGAATTGAAAGACCCTTTTACTTTTAAAAACTGCCTAAGGATGTCCTCTTAAGATTAAAACCATCTTTATAGAAATATATGCGGGCAAAGTATGATATGTGAGGTCAAGAATATTGAATACCCCCCAAAATAGGTAATCACGTGATCACGTGACCTTTGACCTTATCAGGACCCTTAATTTCCAAATCCTTCATATTTGTTTATTTCATTGTAAAGGTGTTATCATAAGCTACAAAATGAGGTATCATAATCATGTATAGCATACAAAATGGTTAAGTTACAGAGTGTTTCCTAAACGAGGCTTCAGCTTTTTCGTCGTTTTTTCAAATCGCGTATTCGCTAAAAAGGGTTAATTTTGGCCCTTTTTGGAAAAATCTCAAGTGTCATCCACCCTTACTGAATGCAGAACATCATATTCTAACAAAATATGGTGGATGCCGGCTTGTAACAGAAAATTATTTTGAAAAAGCAATTTTCAGGTTTCGCCCCTCTACTAAGAGGAAAGTAGCCACTGAACAATCACATTGCAGTAGTTAACTCCTTGAGCGAAGAATAATTGACAGGTAATCTCATTGTTGTTAAGTGTATGAGGACAGAGGCGAATGTGGTCAGACTATTCGGTATATGTGAAGGCAAAGGCAAAATGAGCCGTAACCAGAAAGAGGATCTAAAGTGGAACTGTCTGGCCAGTCAAAGGACCCAATAACTCTAGCGGTAGTATCTGCGCATATGTATATATATATATATGTATATATATATATATATATATATATATATATATATATATATATATATGTATATATATATATATATATATATATATATATATATATATGTGTGTGTGTGTGTGTGTGTGTATATATATATATATATATATATATATATATATATATATATATATATATGTATATAAATATATATATATATATATATATATATATATATATATATATATGTATGTATATATATAAATATGATACAAATACATACACATATACATGTATATGTTCTATAAATAAAGTGTCCTGCCCTTTTTAATTTCATAAATTGATAATGATAAGATCAATTTTTATTACTTAACTCTTCCCTTTCATGTTCATTCGCACAAAGAAAGTCTGTTAAAGAAAATAAAAAGAAAACTATTAAGGAAATTACTAAAAAGTTATACAAGAAAACATGACAGCTTTAATAATGGGAGTTTTCTGGGACACCAATAACTAAAAACTGCTCTTTAGGGTACATTGTATTTTGACAAGAGTATTTATTATGCTAATTATTCATTAGCATAGTATATTACATATAATTGCTCTGGTAGAATTTCAATTTATTACCCTTTTAAAATCCCCTTACATAAATTTTTCTATTGATCACTGGTTTAAGTGTTAATAATAATGACAATAATATCAATACATATAATTATTACAACAAATCATGATACGATCATGCTGGTGAAAAGCAACTCAAAATGCCCAAAACTGATAGTCTTCATCAAGAGAGTACTCTAACATAAAAGGTTTAAAGGTCACTCGTGAATTTCATGAATGGCAGAGGCAGGGGACAGTAACATTGCCCTATCAAGCAGGACAATGCCCTGGACACTAACCATTTACACATATGATCAGCGCCATTGCCTCCTCTCCATCCAAGTTAGGACCAAGGAGGGCCAGGCAATGGCTGCTGATGACTCAGAAGATAGACCTATAGGCTCCTCCAAGGCCCTCATCCTTAGCTCACAAGGATGGTGAGGTTGCAATGACCTAAGGAACTGACGAATTTGAGCGGGACTCGAACCCCAGTTTGGTGTTCACCAGTCAGGGACGTTACCATATCGGCCACCGAAACCTTAAAAATAATTGAATACGTCGAAAGAGGAAAAATACACTCAAACACAAGAAATTTTAAGTGTTCCTTCCATTAGTTTTACACCGGGAAAGCTAAAAAAAATTACGATAAGTGTTTTATCAGTTTTACACCAGGGAAACTAAAAAAGTACGATACGTGTTTCATCAGTTTTACACCAGGGAAACTAAAAAAAATTACTATTAGTGTTTCATCAGTTTTAAACCAGGGAAACTAAAAAAAATTACGATATGTGTTTCATCAGTTTTACACCAGGGAAACTAAAAAAAAATATGATACATGTTTCATCAGTTTTACACCAGGGAAACTAAAAAAAATTACTATTAGTGTTTCATCAGTTTTAAACCAGGGAAACTAAAAAAAATTACGATATGTGTTTCATCAGTTTTACACCAGGGAAACTAAAAAAAAATATGATACATGTTTCATCAGTTTTACACCAGGGAAACTAAAAAAAAAATACGATACGAGTTTCATCAGTTTTACACCAGGGAAACTAAAAAAAAATATGATACATGTTTCATCAGTTTTACACCAGGGAAACTAAAAACATTACGATAAGTGTTTCATCAGTTTTATACCAAGGAAACTAAAAAATTACGATACGTGTCTCATCAGTTTTACACCAGGGAAACTAAAAAATTACGATACGTGTTTCATCAGTTTTACACCAGGGAAACTAAAAAAATTAAGATACGTGTTTCATCAGTTTTACACCAGGGAAGCTAAAAAAATTAAGATACGTGTTTCATCAGTTTTACACCAGGGAAGCTAAAAAAAATTACGATAAGTGTTTCATCAGTTTTACACCAGGGAAACTAAAAAAATTACGATAAGTGTTTCATCAGTTTTAAACCAGAAAAACTAAAAAATTACGATACGTGTTTTATCAGTTTTACACCAGGGAAACTAAAAAAAAAAAATACGATACGTGTTTCATCAGTTTTACACCAGGGAAACTAAAAAAAAATTACGATACGTGTTTCATCAGTTTTACACCAGGGAAACTAAAAAAAATTACGATAAGTGTTTCATCAGTTTTACACCAGGGAAACTAAAAAAAAATTACGATACGTGTTTCATCAGTTTTACACCAGGGAAACTATAAAAAAAATTACGATACATGTTTCATCAGTCTAACACCAGGGAAACTAAAGAATTACAATACGTGTTTCATCAATTTTACACCAGGGAAACTAAAATAAATACGATACGTGTTTCATCAGTTTTACACCAGGGAAACTAAAAACATCACTATACGTGTTTCATCAGTTTTACACCAGGGAAACTAAACAAATTACGATACGTGTTTCATCAGTTTTACACCAAGGAAACTAAAAAAAATACGATACGTGTTTCATCAGTTTTACACCAGGGAAACTGAAAAAAATTACGATACGTGTTTCATCAGTTTTACACCAGGGAAACTAAAAAATTACGATACGTGTTTCATTAGTTTTACACCAGGGAAACTGAAAAAAAAAATACGATACTTGTGGTGCAACATTGATG
>NC_090735.1:59876370-59878545 GCF_036898095.1 Palaemon carinicauda
TACTCTAATTCAATTCACATTTCCAAATTCAAGAACTATTTGATATTCTATTAGTGATTTCAACACAGTACTGATTGAAGCGTATCTAATTACTTCTTTATGTTACATTTATTTTCCGACTTCATTATTTCATACTCTAAATATTGAAAACTCTTCTTTTTCTACTCCTAATTTCAAATTTAATTTTCATTCTAAACGTTTTTTACTTAGAATATGAAATTCAGATAAACGAAGTGGCAGAAAATATTATTTCTTTCATTTTCATTCTCTAATTTTTTTCTTATTCGAATTTTACTTTCTACAGGATCACTGTGGCACCTAATGAAAGTGTTTTAGGCCAGACAACCGAAATAACATTCTTTTCTTAGTCCATTTCCAAGATGAAGAAAGGAGGGAAAGTAAATTTTCTTTGTTCATCCTCAGAGAAGCGCAGTTTTATGCATCTAAGTGAATTTGTCTTTTAACTGCTTAGTCTTTGTCATCTCATTTTATGTTACCTAATGTTTATATATATATATATATATATATATATATATATATATATGTGTGTGTGTGTGTGTATGTGTGTATATATATGTGTATATATATACATCTATATAGATAGATAGATAGATAGATATATTGTTCACAAATGCATCACAAGTAAACTAACGATCCAAATTTCAATTATTTCTAAAAAATGAAATCAGGGTAAAGTTTTGTTTTCTTTTTCAACTGTTTTCATATCTGAAGGATGTATCTTATCAAATATTCTGTTAATCGTGTTTTGTTAGAAAAGTTATAATTTTGGTAATTTTTTTTCAACTTACAATCCAGTATATATTTCGTAATAGAAGTTTGGCGTTTTCGATTTATGCAGAACTTGACGCTTACTTTAATTTTCATAGTAGAAATTACTTACAGTAAATGAAAAATACTTAATTACAGCCCAAACATTAGCAACGTCAAACAGAGATAAGGTTTCTTTAGTTATATTTTTATTCAAACATTTAGTTTCCTAATTTGATATAAACAAGATCATAATAAAAAATAAATGAACTCTTATATCTTATATAATTGGTGAACTAAATATAATCCATTTTGTACGTATTAAAATACTGCTCGTAATTTAATACAACTTCAATGTTAGGACTTCTCTTTATTGCGGTGGTCTATTAGATACGTCCTTGCCTGGCAATCGCCGGACTGGGGTTCGAGTCCTGCTGAAGCTCAATAGTTTCTTGTAGTTGTTGTTACCTCACCATCCTTGTGAGCTAGGGATGGGGGTTTGGGGGAACTTCTAGGTTTACCTGCTGAGTCATCAGCAGCTATTTCCTGACCCTCCCTGGTCCTAGCTTAGGTGAAAAGGGTTCTTGGGTGAATGGGAGACTTGGGCGCTGATCATATGTGTATATGGTTAGTCTTTACGACATTACCCCCTTGCCTCTGCCATTCATGACCGACCTTTAAGCCCAGAATATATTAATTAGGGTTGTGAGGCCGATATAGTAACGTCCCTGACTGATGAACGCCAGACTTAGGTTCGATTCCCGCTCCAACTCGTTAATTTCTTTGGTCGCTGCAACCTCACCATCCTTGTGAGCTAAGTATAGGGGGTTTGAGGGAGGCTATAGGTTTATCTGCTGAGTAATCAGCAGCCATTGCCTGGCCCTCCTTGGTCATAGCTTGGGTGGGGAGGGGTCTTGGGCGCTGATGACAGGTATGTATGGTCAATCTCTAGGGCATTGTGCTGCTCGATAGGGCAATGTCACTGTCCATTGCCTCTGCAATTCATGAGCGGCCTTCAAACCTTTAACCAATATCTTAATCTCTGTAAATATGGGAAACGTATCAAAGAGATAAAGGATTTAAGTTATACCCTATATCATATGAATGCTGAGTAAAGCCACACAAGCGAATTAGTGCATATAAATAAAAATCGCAAATAAAGTTCATGAAACTGAAAATACATATAAAAAATATTCTCTCTCTCTCTCTCTCTCTCTCTCTCTCTCTCTCTCTCTCTTGTACTCATATATAAACATAGATAATAACGAATTATTGGAATATATCATGTATATATGTATATATATTTATATGTATAGCCTGTACACCAGTGTATGTGTATCGAATACTTTGGCGTCTATCTTTGTGTGTGTGTATGTATGTGTGTGTATGTGTGTGGGCGCCCACACA
>NC_090735.1:59889045-59911545 GCF_036898095.1 Palaemon carinicauda
TAGAGACAAATTAACTCTGCGTGTAACATTTATATTTTTTCTTCTTAGATAAGAAAAATATTAAAAAATGTAATACACAAGGAAATTAAAAAGAATATATTCTGCAATTTCTGTCGAAGCTAGAAAACTTATTTTAAAGGTCAAGGGTTAAAGGGAGGTGGAGGTCACGAAGGAAAAAATAATAACCTTTGTTATTTTCTACTTATATTTCAAGCGAAGGACACATTTTCTTTCATCCCTGAGTGAGGAATCGTGACGAGAGGATTGTCAGAAAGACGGCACACAAACGGACTAGACAGTATTGTCCATCTGTTGCCAGGAAGAAGGCTCGAACATTTAAGGAAGATTACAACATTTCGAGAAGGATCCAACATCTGGAGAAGGTTCCAACCTTTGGTGAAGGATCAAACATTTGGAGAAGGATCCAACATCTGGAGAAGGATCCAACATCTGGAGAAGGATCCAACATCTGGAGAAGGATCCAACATTTGGAGAAGGATCCAACATTTGGAGAAGGTTCCAACATTTGGAGAAGGTTCCAACATTAGGAGAAGGTTCCAACATTTGGAAAAGATTCCAACATTTGGAAAAGATTCAAACATTTGGAAAAGGTTCCAACAATTGGCGAAGGTTCCAATATTTGGAGAAGGTTCCAACATTTGGAGAAGGATCCAACATTTGGAAAAGGATCCAGCCTTTGAAGAAGGTTCCAGCATACGGAGAAGGTTCCAACATTTAAAGAAGGTCCAACATTTAGAGAAGGTTCTAACAATTGTAGAAGGTTCCAACATCTGGAGAAGGATCCAACATCTGGAGAAGGATCCAACATTTGGAAAGGTTTCAACATTTGGAAATGTTCCAACATTTGGAAATGTTCCAACATTTGGGAATGTTCCAACATTTGGAAAGGTTTCAACATTTGGAAATGTTCCAACATGAAGGAAAATGTTCCAACATGAAGGAAACAACAGCGTGGAAGGCTAAAAAAATATTGTTACTTAAGGATAATAAAGTAACATTCAAGATGAGAGCAAAATAGTTGGCATTTATAAATGCCCTTTAAGAAACCTTACATAGGTGGTGGTTGTATGCAACATAACCTTTTATTTTTGCTATGGGTTAATTTCGTGCAAGAATATGGAATCACAAGAGTAGAATATCTAAAATTTTACGTTTGCTGTGAGCGACACAAGTATCCCACCATCATCAATCAGCAATGGCTAACGTGGCGCCTACAAGGGCCAAACCACAGAAATGACCAAGGACACGTCTTAGGCCTTTGTACTACAGTGAACTGGAATTGGTTTCGTGATGTTGTTTTTGCATATATATATATATATATATATATATATATATATATATATATATATATATATATATATATATATATATATATATATGTGCGTGTGTTTGTGTATATATATATATATATATATATATATATATATATATATATATATATATATGAATATGTATATACATATACACAGATAAGTATCTATCTATCTATCTATATATATATATATATATATATATATATATATATATATATATATATATATATATATATATATATATATATATATATATATATATGCATACATATATATAAACATATATATAAATATACATATATACATATAAATATGTACATATATATACTGTATATGTGTATATATATAGATATACACATATATAGATATATACATATATACATATATACACACATTTTATATATATATATATATATATATATATATATATATATATATATATATATATATATATATATATACATATTACATATATATACATATATATATACATATATATGTATATATATATATATATATATATATATATATATATATATATATATATATATATATATATATATATATATATATATATATATATATTATCACGCCCGAAAGTATTTTCGTTCGTTCATTTATATATTTATCTATTTATTTATTTTTTTGCCCACGCAGTCGTATGTTTGCTGCTTGTTGGTAACTGGGTGTTGTTTGCTTGTTATTTATTTTGCAGTCGTTAAGGAGGGTAGTTCTAATCCAACAATTTCTTCCTTTACATGATGACGTGGAAGCAGAGAGACTTCTTTTTCGGGAAAAGCCTAAGTTTGGAGTCAGTGATCCTCTGAACGCTAGAGAGGTTGGGATTGCCTCTGAGAGGTTCTTATCTACTGAGAGCAGTGGATTTGCCTTGGATCGCTGCAATGGTGTGTAGCTGTTAGTGCCCTTTATTAGACATCAACGCCTGTCTTTGAGTCTTCAGCTCCTTATACCACTGTCACGCCTGTTTGATCATTCTTTCGCTGCTGATGCATGGATGTTTGCCTTCGAAGAGCTGCTGTGATCGAGTGTTTTTATCAAGTTCTCGATACTAATCTTGGTCTTCATCTGGAGGATTACAGCACCTTTTAATCTGCGACGGAACACGGGAGAGGACATCAGCCTTGGACAGCCTCTAATGGAAATTCAGATTTATCACCTGGTCCCTCATGTTTATTACTGCAACTGCAGCGCCGTTGATGATACTTTACGGGAAGTTAAGTATTGGTATTAGTAACTGTCCTCCATTTTTAGAACTGCAATTAACATTAACAACACTTCGTTACAACGGAGCATCAAGTTTACGCTGCAGTGACCTGAAACTTACCTCGGTCCAAATATTATTTAATTATTTTCTTTTTCTTTTGTAAATAAATATTTATATTTCCTTTTTGTATCATACTCCCTCGTTGTCCTTTGCCATCATTGTTTATGAACTATAACTGGTTGTTAAAGGTACTTAAGGTTGTACAAAATACTATTGTTTTTTTTATGTAACGGCTTTATGCAAATTATAAAGAACCTGCTTTAACATAAAACGCTAATGTTATTAATTAAGTCGTGACATAAATTGGCGACCGTGACTGGATGGCAAAGGGTCAGTGAGGTAGTGTGAAAAAGTAATTTTTTTTTTTTTATTATTCCCTTTTGACGGGAAACTTTAATGGTTCATCGTGTTAAGTAGCATTTTTTCATTTTAACAAGATGTCAACTTTAAGCGAGTTAACTGCCATTGGTGAGAAACTTGGATTGTCTGGATCTGACTTAGCATATTTCATAAAAGAGCAACTGGAGTTCGAACGCGCTAAACGAGCAGAGCAGAGAGACGCTGAAAGAGAGCAAATGGAAGCAGAAAAAGCAATATTGGCTGAAAAGAGAGCGCTTATGGAAGCTGATAAAGAAAGGCTTGAGTTAGAAATAACTTTAAAGTCTTCAAAGTCCGATGAAACTTCTATGAATGCTTCTGTGCCAGCTAAGTTCAGTGATAAGTGGGGAACTAAGCTAATTCCTAAGTTTAGCGAGTCAGATGTCGGAAAATTTTTCATTGCTTTTGAGAAAGTAGCTCATCAGTTGGCTTGGCCCAAGGAACTCTGGGCTGTATTGGTGCAATCTGCATTCTCTGGTAAGGCACAAGTAGTTTATGCAGCGTTAAGTGCAGAAGATTCCAGTGATTATGATATTGTGAAAAAAATGGTTTTAAATGCATACCAGCTAATCCCAGAAGCTTACCGGCAGAAATTCAGATCCTGGCGTAAAATGTTTAATCAAACATTTGTAGAATGGGCAGGCCAGAAAGCAGTTAAACTTGACGAGTGGTTGGCTGCAGAGGAGGCAAGTACATTTGCCCAGTTACGAGAACTGGTTTTGTTGGAGGATTTTAAAAATAACATTCCCAAAGATGTCCGCATCCATATTGAAGAATTTAACATTGATAATGTGAATGAGGCAGCAAAGGCAGCAGACAGGTTTGTTTTGTCACACAAGCATTATGGTAAGAAGAAAACTCATTGGGAAGCAGGTGTGGAAAAGGTGGAAGTAATAAAGGGTAGAGAAAGTCCTTCATCGCCTTCGAGGGGTGCGAGGCAGGCCCGGGACATTGTTTGTTATAAGTGTGGTAAGAAAGGTCATGTTAAGTCACATTGTCCTGAAGTAACTAAGTCGGTTAAACCAGTTATGTTGATGGATTGTAGGTCAGTGCCGCCTGTGTCTTCTAGTCTTGAAGGAGAGGTGAGTGGGAGCATGCCTTATGGTAAGGAATTTGAAGACTTTGTCTTTAGAGGTATAGTGAAAGTTGGATCTGAGGCAACTGATGGTAATATCGTTGCATTGCTGCGGGATACTGGCTCGTGCCAGTCTTGCATTCTGGAAACCTCTCTCCCTAAAGATTTCTCACGGAAAGGTCAGGATTTTGTGTTGCTTGGGGGTTTCCCAGATACAGTAACATCTTGGCCTGTGGAAGAAGTTTATTTGGAATCTCCTTTGGTAACTGGTAGGTTGAAACTGGCTGTAGTTAGTGCATTGCCTGTGAGTGGTGTAGATTTCTTGATAGGCAATGATGTGATGCAAGGTAGTGGCACAGCCTGTGCATCAGAAGGTCGAAAGGGGGCTAGTGTGGTTAATGAACGTGTTATGGTAAATGTTAAACCTGTTGTTCCTGTAACCCGAGCCCAATCTAGAGAGGAAGTCAAAGATGGAGAAGCTGACATAAATTTGGAAAACTGCTTCCAAACCAAAACTCAACCTAAGACAACGAAAGGTAAGTCCAAGCAGATAAAAAATCTTTCGTTAAAGTCTATGGTTAATATATCTGAAGACTCTCCTACAGATTTTAGTGGCACGTTTCCAGATAGGCAAACACTAATTAGTGCTCAAAAAGAAGATCGCGAATTGAAAAGTATATATGAAGAAGCAGAACAGCTAAAGGAACAGGATGATTTAAGTGAAGCAAGTTATGTATTAAAGAATGATGTGTTATATAGATTAATTCGTCCAGTGACCGCATCTACTGATGAAGAGTGGAAGGTAAGGGAACAAATTGTAGTACCTGGTAAGTTTAGGCATTTTATTTTGCAAGAGGCTCATGAAAGTGAATGGGGTGGTCATTTAGGAATACGAAAAACGCTGTCCAAAGTGAAAGATAATTTTTTTTGGCCTTCTGTAAAGAAAGACGTAGTCAGACATTGTAAGTCATGTCACCAGTGCCAAATGGTTGGAAAACCCAACCAGAAAATTACAAAAGCGCCTTTAATTCCAATCCCAGCTGTTGAAGAACCATTCACTCAAATTGTTATTGACATTGTGGGTCCTTTACCCAAAACCAAAACAGGTTTTCAGTACATGTTAACTATAATGGACAGAACCACTAGATTTCCCGAGGTAATACCTGTTAGAGGCATTAAGAGTGGTATCGTTATTAAGCATCTCATGGACTTTTTTTCTCGTTATGGTTTGCCTCGGGAGATACAGTCGGATCAAGGTTCTAATTTCACTAGTAGGGAGTTCCAGGCTAAAATGAATGAACTTGGCATTAAACACAACTTGGCATCCTCATATCATCCCGAAAGTCAGGGAATACTTGAAAGATTTCACTCCACTCTGAAGAATGCTTTGACTAAGTATTGTTTAGACCATGTTGAGGAATGGGATAAAGACTTGCCTTTATTGCTTTTTGCTTTAAGATCAGCCCCTAGTGAATCTCTGGGTTTTTCTCCTTTTCAGATGGTCTATGGACACAATGTGAGAGGACCTCTTGATTTATTAAGGGAACATTGGGAAGGGGGTAGTGATAAAATGAATTCACTTGATTATATTTTGTCTTTCAAAGAGAAATTAAGGAGCATTTGGCAATGGGCCCAAAATAATCTCTCTACTTCGCAGGCTAAAATGAAAACTCATTATGATAGAAAGTCTCAAGCTAGGAATTTTGAAGCAGGAGAACAAGTACTAGTGTTACTTCCTATGCCAGGTCAGTTCAGAGCTCAGTTTGTAGGTCCAGCAGTGGTTAAGAAGAAACTGAATGATGTTGATTATTTGGTGGAAATTCCAGGGAGGAGGAAAAAGTATCAGTTGTGTCATATTAACATTATGAAGAAATATTTTTCCAGAGCTAACACTGTTAAATCTGTTTCAGCTGTTGTACCTAAAGAATGTAATGGACAAGAAGTGGAAAGCAAAGAATATGGATGGAATGGCGAAAACTCTAAAATTTTGTGTAACCCAGATAGTTTGTTTAAACATCTGAATGCTCAGGAAGCTACTGATATTAAGGATTTATTCAAAGAACATCCGTCAATATTTAAGGACACTCCTGGTCTTGTGCGTAGTTTGCAACATGATTTTGTACTAAAGCCAAATGCCCAGCCAATAAGACAAGCCCCTTACAGGTTAAGTCCACAGAAAGCTGAAGCTGTGAGAAAGGAAGTCAGTTATATGTTGGAGAATGACTTGATATCACCAAGTAGCAGTCCTTGGAGTTCCCCGGTTGTATTAGTGAAAAAGGAAAATGGACAAGACAGGTTGTGTTTTGACTACAGGAAAGTAAACGACTTAACAGTGGCTGACAATTTCCCTCTGCCTCGCATAGAGGATTGCATAGATAAGATTGGTAATGCCAAGTATATTAGTAAGTTAGACCTTTTAAAAGGTTACTGGCAGGTTCCTCTGACTGAAAATGCACGAGAAATTTCAGCATTTATAACACCTGAAGGTTTATTCGAATGTAAAGTCATGCCCTTTGGCATGCGTAACGCAGCCAGTACCTTCCAGAGAATGATGTGGATGATCACGAATGGATTGAAGGGTTGTGTAGTTTATCTGGACGATATAATTATTTTCAGTGACAACTGGAAAGACCATGTCGATAGAATCAGGGCCTTATTTCGTGCAATTGCTGACGCTGGTTTGGTGGTAAACCTTTCTAAATGCGAATTTGGAAAGGCTGAAGTTATCTACCTAGGACATCACGTCGGACAAGGTAAAGTATTACCCAAGGAAAAGAACATTGAAGCTGTACTAGCTTTTCCCACTCCAAAAACTCGGAAAAATGTAAGGCAATTTGTTGGTCTCGCTGGTTATTATCGCAGGTTTGTCCCCAGTTTTTCTGAAATAGTAACTCCTTTAACTAATCTTTTAAGAGAGAAATCTAAATTCTTGTGGGACGATACATGTCAACGAGCCTTTGATAAATTAAAAGGCATTTTAAGCACCTACCCTATTTTGAAATCTCCTGACTTTCAGAAGGGGTTCAAGTTAATGGTGGATGCCAGCGATCTCGGAGTAGGAGCAGTGCTATTGCAAGACGATAGTGAAGGTATTGAACATCCTGTTTCATATTTTTCTAGGAAACTTAATGAGCATCAAAAGAAATATAGCACAATCGAAAAGGAAGCCTTAGCTTTAGTTTTAGCTCTACAACATTTTGAAATTTATGTAACATCTAGCATTGATCCAATTGTTGTGTATTCAGATCACAACCCTTTAAAATTTGTGAACAAATTTAGGAACAAAAACAGAAGGCTCACTAATTGGAGTCTTATGCTTCAGGAATATAATTTGACTATAAAACATGTGAAAGGGAAGGACAATGTCGTCGCTGATGCCCTCTCTAGAAATCTGTGATGTCTTTTCCACTTGGATTATTGTTTTGTTTTCGTATTTATTTTATTTTTCTTCCTTCAGTGTCTTTGGTGCAACATCTCGTTCTTTCATCATTGGTTTTTGGTTTGTGGAAGTGATAATTTACTGGTCTTGAGGCCATTTAACGTTGCCGTTAATTTTTTTTTTCAGTACATGTTGAGATATGAAATTAGTTGGAACTCTCATATGAGTTGTAAAAAAAAAATTATATTTTTTTTACCTATTAGGTTGGGGGTATCACGCCCGAAAGTATTTTCGTTCGTTCACTTATATATTTATCTATTTATTTATTTTTTTGCCCACGCAGTCGTATGTTTGCTGCTTGTTGGTAACTGGGTGTTGTTTGCTTGTTATTTATTTTGCAGTCGTTAAGGAGGGTAGTTCTAATCCAACAATTTCTTCCTTTACATGATGACGTGGAAGCAGAGAGACTTCTTTTTCGGGAAAAGCCTAAGTTTGGAGTCAGTGATCCTCTGAACGCTAGAGAGGTTGGGATTGCCTCTGAGAGGTTCTTATCTACTGAGAGCAGTGGATTTGCCTTGGATCGCTGCAATGGTGTGTAGCTGTTAGTGCCCTTTATTAGACATCAACGCCTGTCTTTGAGTCTTCAGCTCCTTATACCACTGTCACGCCTGTTTGATCATTCTTTCGCTGCTGATGCATGGATGTTTGCCTTCGAAGAGCTGCTGTGATCGAGTGTTTTTATCAAGTTCTCGATACTAATCTTGGTCTTCATCTGGAGGATTACAGCACCTTTTAATCTGCGACGGAACACGGGAGAGGACATCAGCCTTGGACAGCCTCTAATGGAAATTCAGATTTATCACCTGGTCCCTCATGTTTATTACTGCAACTGCAGCGCCGTTGATGATACTTTACGGGAAGTTAAGTATTGGTATTAGTAACTGTCCTCCATTTTTAGAACTGCAATTAACATTAACAACACTTCGTTACAACGGAGCATCAAGTTTACGCTGCAGTGACCTGAAACTTACCTCGGTCCAAATATTATTTAATTATTTTCTTTTTCTTTTGTAAATAAATATTTATATTTCCTTTTTGTATCATACTCCCTCGTTGTCCTTTGCCATCATTGTTTATGAACTATAACTGGTTGTTAAAGGTACTTAAGGTTGTACAAAATACTATTGTTTTTTTTATGTAACGGCTTTATGCAAATTATAAAGAACCTGCTTTAACATAAAACGCTAATGTTATTAATTAAGTCGTGACAATATATATATATATATACACACACACACAGAGATAAATAGATACATAATATATAATGTATAAATGAAGCATATTTCGTAAGTGTCTGTTCAGCAAACATTCTCGTCATAAGGTGTACTCTTTTCCTGCACAAGGACATCCACAAATATAAATTGACTTTACCATGTGCCAATTACAAAAATCAAATAGGTCACATCTATTAATAAAGGGAGAAGGAGGAATGAGAAATGTAAGAAGCTATAGAGGTGGAAATATTGGTTGTGATCACCAGCTCCTCATTGCTACAATGAAAATAAAACTGAAAATACCCAACAGAAAGGTAGATAGAATACCTAGGTTTGATACAACTAAGCTTCTGGAAGATGAGCACAGAGAAACATTTTCAACTGAATGTAGGAATCGATTTTCAGTCTTAGAGACTTTGAGAGACTGAGAGCAGACAATCAATGAAGAATGGTTTTATATAAAGAACATATTTCAGTCATTTGGTAGTGAAGTTTTCGGTTATGCAGTTATAAGGAGAAAGGGGACACTATAAAAAGGAGATAGCTAGAAATTGATTGCTGATAGTCTTCAATTAAATAATGAAAATACAAGGTAGAGCATGCTATGCATTCCGGTATCGATAGCGAGGTCAAAAGAAAAGCCAGGACTAACTGGAGGGAATATTTGACAGGAAAGCAAATGAGGCTGACAAAGCTATGAATTTAGGGAGTGGCTTTTGAGTAAGAATCACTCATAGAATTATTGATGAAATTTCTATGAGAGCAAAGAAGCAGCACATACCCATAAAAAAGAGGGATGGGTCTGTTATAACACCATAAGCTGAAGAAAGGCAACGTTAGAGGGAACACTTAATGAGGTCATGAATGGGAGATATGAGGGGAATAATTTGATTGATTTACCTAAAGCTGATGAAGACCTTGGCGTGACCATGAATGAAGTTCAGTGTGTTTGACGTTGAAGCTATTATTAAAACCCTCAGGAGATGGAAAGCCCTTCGTTGCGATGGAATAACTGCTAAGATGATACTGGCTGAAAATGAAGAGACTCCCAGAATAACTACAAAACTTTTATGCAGAATGTGGCATGAAGAAGCAAGGCCTGTTGAATAGGAGCAAGGAATGTTGGTGAAAATGATAAAAAAAAGGAGACAAGACTTATTGCAATAATCAGAGAGGCATCACACTTATGTCAGTTTTCATAAAAATATATAGCATGCTTATTATAAAGAGACTGAAAAGAAAGACTGATGAAGATAGAGATAAACAAGCAGGATTTCAAAAACCTAGAAGTTGTACTGACCAAATTTTCATTTTGAGACATGTACAGCAATGCATAGAATATAGAAATCCACTTTTGATGGCATTTGTGGACTATGAAAAAGACTGATAATGTGAACCGGCCAATTTTGTGGAGAGTTCTGCGTTATTATGGAATTCCTCTTGAATATGTAAATTTAATTAAGTCTGTTCATGAGCATAGCAAGTACAAAGTTAATGTTAGTGGAGTCCTATTAAATGAATTTCCAGTGAACAGCGGACTACTCCAAGGGAATATGTTGTCGCCTATGTTGTTTATTCTCTTCATGGATTGTGTTATGCGTAGAACAGTTGGAGATGGTAGAGAAATATTGGATTGGATTGGTAATAGGAAATTAGTGTACCTAGAGTATGCTGATGATGCTGTCCTTATTAGGATTTTCAATGCTAGCTTACCAGAATGCATTAAATATCACACAAGGTTGGGCTCAAGATAAATAAAAGTAAGACAGATAATGGGAATGGAATATGCAATGGAAGATGAACTATCAATGGAAGGAGAGAGGATTAAAGATTTAGAATCATTCAAGTATTTGGAAACTATGATCTCTAATACAGGGTCATTAGAATAGAAGTTTAATGAAAGATGGAAAAAGCAAGCTAGACAATGGCAAGGTTAAGTAAAATTTGGAAATCAAATCGACTGAAATTATATATAAAAAGCAGACTATATATATATATATATATATATATATATATATATATATATATATATATATATATATATATATATATATATATATATATATATATATATATATATACCAGTTAATGAGATGTGTTACTGTATAGACATGAGTCGTGGTTTGGTAATGAAACAATCTCCAACAGATTTAGCAGATTTGAGAAAAAAGTCTTCAGAGGGACTTTGGGAATTAAATGTGAGGACAGGATTAGAAATGATACTATATGAGAGTTTATTCGAGTGCCATATGTGGAGTAGACGGAGATGGTTTGGGCATGCTCTTCGCAGTCCCCAGGAGAGATTGGTTCACCATATTGTTTAACTGGGCTCCACAAGGCAATAGACGAGTTGGAAGATCTAGGCCTACATTGTTGAAAACTATGAACCATGCAGTGGGAGATGATGAATAGAGAAGTATTGAATTAAAAGCTCATGATAGAGACAGGTGGAGATCTCTGACTGAGGCCCTTTGCGTCAATATGCGTAAGAGATGATGATGATGATGATGAATATATATATATATATATATATATATATATATATATATATATATATATATATATATAATATATATAATATATATATATATATATATATATATATATATATATATATATATATATATATATATATATATATATATATATATATATATATAAACCATCATAAAATATACCTTTGTACTTTTCTCTGTTCAGTGCCTCCCACTCGAATAAGATATACAGCATTTTTCTTTCAATGCAACCTTTTATAGAGTTCTACAGATAGATCTTTTTTATTTTGAAGGTAACTACTGAACTACTATAAATAATAATAATAATAATAATAATAATAATAATAATAATAATAATAATAATAATAATAATAATTACAGTAAAGATACCAATATCAGATTTAATCATCTTGCCAGGCATGACAACAATGATCACGATGATTAATTTTTCATACGCTCACATAATGAAACCTCATATTTTTCATATTCCAGCTGTAGTAGAGCTTACGAGCTTAACAGTTACAGGCTCATGTTTAATTATGCAGAGCCTCTGAAATTTGAATGAAAGGGCAAATCCTAGTTAGTTAAAAGAATAAAATGCTATTCAAGAGGGGAGGGGAGAAATAAGAGTGAAAAATATTGTATTTAATATTTTCTAATGAATGAAAATATGAAAAAACTTACTGAAAAAATATGAATGTAGATTTATATGGTTGTTGTTATACTTATTGATATCTAAATAAGCTTATTTCTAATCAAAATATGAAAAAAAAATAAACTGAAAATTTACATGAATGGTTTATTGGTTTATAATTACATTATAATAAAGATTTAGATGGATATGCTTATACTTAGAATGTTGGGAATTATGCTTACCGGTAATTAGTGTATTTAATGTTCTTAATAACTGGAAATATGGAAAAAATATGAAAAAAAAATATGAAAAAAAAAATATGAAAAAAAAATATGAAAAATTACATGAATTGCTTTTAATGGCAAGGTAGTAATGAGGATTTAAATTGTTACGATTATACTTAAAATGTTAGGAATTATGCCTATTTAGTGTATTTGATACTCCAATAAATGGAAATCTGAAAAAAATATAAAGTGAAAAATCATATAAAAGTAATTTTGATGACAGAATAATAAGAGAAATGGTTATGACAATACTTGAAATATTAGGAAATATATCCAGGCAGAGGAATAATTTTAAGTTTTGAAAGATTTCAAGTAAAGGCATCAATTTGCTAGTATGTAAAACCGATAATTTGAATAACTATATGATTACAAGCTCTCAGATAAAGAATTATGAAATAATTTTTATCATTGGTTTGTTTTATTTTGACAGTGAAAGTAAATGTAATAGATATACCTATAAATTCCATATCTAATGAAACTACTAGAAAATTTAAATTTTGGGATGTAAGCCAGTGTCCATATCAAAATTACTATTTTTCATCATTGCTATCATTATTACAATTATTCTTTTATTACTATTATTATAATCATAGGTAGTTCATTTCTTGTGGGAAAATTCTGTTTTCATAAAAATATAATAATCTAGAAAAATAATTCAAAATGACAAAAAGGTAAAATGATGGAAAATAAGTTCATCAAAAGCAAGAGATAAAAAGATTTTATTTTTCATTAGATAAAAATATCTCTGCGAACAAAATGCACTATAAACCCCAGATATTAGAAAAGCATTATAGATTATTCACCAACTGGAAAACATCACGAGTGAATTACTTTGGGGCAAATGCGCTTCCCACGTTTAATCATTTTAACGCCCAAGGTTCACTGTTTATCATTATTTGATGAATAATGTATGAATAGTTATGTATATCTATAGTGATGCATTAAACATACATACACATACATATATTCAAATAAGCCACAAATACCTTTTGATATGGAATTCACTCTGCCACGGGATCATAGACCCATAGGGGAAATTCTTTTTATGATAAGTACTCTTGAAGGGCCAAAGTTCAAAGTACTTAACAAAAGAGAATTTCCCCGTGGATCTATGATCCAGTGGCAGAGTGAATTTAATATCAAAAGACATTTGGGGCTTATTTGAAAAAAAACAAAAACTAACATCCCGAGAGTTGATGATAAAATTATACATACATACATACTTACGTTTATACTGTGCGTGTATATATATATATATATATATATATATATATATATATATATATATATATATATATATATATATATATATATATGTATATACATATATATATATATATATATATATATATATATATATATATATATATATATATATATATATATATATATATAACATCCAGAGAGTTAGTGATAAAATTATACATACATACATACTTACGTTAATATATACTGTATATATATATATATATATATATATATATATATATATATATATATATATATATTTTATATATATAATGTATATATATATACAGTATATAATATATATAATATATAAATAATATATATTTATATAATATATGTATATATATATATATATATATATATATATATATATATATATATATATATAATATATATATATATATATATATATATATATATATATATATATATATATATATATATATATATATATATATATATCAATGAAACAATGACAAACCGATCTTGTAGATTTGAGAAGCCATCAGAAGAAAATTGGTAGTGTACGGGTGCACCATTAGGTAATTACTGATAAGCGGGGTGAATGTGACTAACTTTATTTGGAAGGAGCATGAGTATATATAAAACCCGTTCCCGTCAAGTACGGCACAAATATTCAAACACAATGATTCAAGAATCTACAGTAATAAAAAGGTTATCGGTGCAAGAGGAGACCGATAACGATAATATAAAAAAAAAAAAAAAAAAAAAAAACTGTTACTGTGTACGAGCATTTGTTATACACGTGGGGTACATGGCTCTCCCCTAAAACAGACATATATGTGAAAAGGGTGCCTTGCTCTGGAGAGGCACCCTCTAGGTGAGTCATCTTGCAGGAGATACGAATCAATGGAGACCCAGTCTTCTTTGCCGTGAATGTTTTGTAAGAACGCCTTCATTGTTTGACGGGTCACGAGGAAAGGTCTCAAGTAAGTGGGTGTTAACAGTGGCTTGTTGGTGTCATTGCGCAGGAAAACGTGTGATGCCCTGTGCATATTTGTTGGTATGTGTTGCTTCACTTGGGGCTTGTAAGTCTGGCAGCATGGTGTAAATTTTTCAACAACATAACATACAGTAAGTGCTAGAGATTGTCGGAGGAAGTTGTCGACAGAAAAACCTTCGATAGGGAACACCAATGGGTCACTATTCACCATTTCAGCTGCTGAGACATTCAGGGTGTCCGTAGGAGTGGTCCTTGCTCCCAGGAAGACCCAGGGAAGCTGAGTAAACTAGTTGGAGTCCTTGTAGCAGGATATCAAAGCTGCTCTGATGGTACGGTGAAAACATTCAACCATTCCGGTGGCAGCAGGGTTATATGCGGTTGTCTGATGTAGGGTGATTCCCAGGAGATTCGTTAATGATGTCTACAACTGAGAGATGAAAGTGGTACCTCTGTCAGAAGTAATATGTTCAGGGATACCAAATCTTGCCATTAAGAGAGTAAGGCAGACGTACACGAGGTAGTCGTTGCTGTTTCCATGGGAATAGCTTTAGGACGAGTAGAGCAGTCTATGACGGTAAACCGGGTAACGGTGTCCTTGTGGTGAGAGTAAGGGACCTACATCAACGTTAATGTGGGCAAAGCGCTGCTGAGGTTAAGGAAAGGTGCCCACTCCTGAGTTCGGGTGTTGATGTACTTTTGAGGTTTGGCATGAAGTACAGGTGCAGGGTAATCCTTAGCAACCTTAGTAATACCACGCCAAATGAACTTTGTTTTCAGTAGTTGTGCAGTTCTGTAGAACGGCACAAGGGATGTGAAAGGCCACGAATGAAATAAAACACTTATCGGTGCATGGGATGGTATCCATGGTCTACGTCTACCATTACTGATGTCATAGAGGAGGGTGGCCTTGGAGTCGTCGAGAGGGATGTCCTCCCAATGGAGGGTTGTGCAGGGTGCGCTACATCTTTGTAGGCCTACTCTTTTGTTGGGCTTCTGCTAAGGCGTTTTAATCCAATCCCAGCTAAATGGCGGACAATTCATTTCTTGACAGGGCATCAGCAACAGGATTCATTTTCCCAGGGATATGTTAAAAGCTACAATTGTATTCAGCAACAGCGGAGAGTTGTCAGCATTGATGGGCGGACCAGAAGTCTGACTGTTGAGTGAAGTCGTGCACCAGAGGCATGTGGTCCGTGCAAATGACAAAAGGTGTACCTTACAAGAAGTGGCAAAGGTAACAGACAGCAATGGGCACCACCAGCACATAGCGGTCGAAGGTAAATTAGCAAGATTATTCCTTGCATAGTTTTCTACTGAAGAAGGCCACTGGGTGGGGTGAGCCGTTGGCCACCTGCTTGAGTACAGCCCCAATAGTGACGTCGCTGGCACCTTTGGAGAGAAGAAGAGGTGCATGTGGCACGGGAAAAGTGAGATCAGCAGAGGTAGATAGGGCATTCTTTGCATTTGCACAAGGCCGTTTCTTGGAAGGGATCCCACTTCGGGTCTTTTGGCTTGCCTTTGAGGAAGGCGTAAATGGGGAAAAAATTATGACGTTGACAGGCAGCAAACAGGGACATGGGGAAGTTATGAACGGCTGCTACCTTCTCAGTGAGGAGGTGGACTCCTTCAGAAGTGATAGGGTGCCCTAAGAAAGATACTTTGTTGGCGCCAAAGGTATACTTGTTGTACCTGAGTACATGACCTTCCTGGTGTAGGCAGTCTAGCACGATGCTTAAATGCCAGAAGCATTCCTCTTTGTAGGAAGAAAACACAAGTATGTCGTCCAAGTAACTTACACAGTAGGGGAGGTCCCCCCAAGATGCCGTACATGAGACGTTGAAACGTGGCTCCAGCATTATGAAGTCCAAAACAGGAGTAATTAAAGGTGGTGATGGCAGTCTTCTGGATGTCTCCTGGGTTCATCAGCACCTGATAATACCCTTTCAGGAGGTCGAGCGTAGAGAAAACCTGCGGTTGGTGCAAGTAGGAGGTCACGTCAGTAATGTTTTTGAGGGGGCAACGATTTGGTTCTGTCTGCATGTCCAGGCGCCTGTAACCCACACACAATCGCAGAGAGCTATCTTTCTTCAAGAAACATAGCTAGGGGGACCACCATGGGCTTGAGGCCTTTTGGCCAAGGCCCAATTCTTCCATTTCGGCAAATGTTTGTTTAATGGCTGCCAAACAATCCGGTACCAGACGTCTGAATCTGGAAAATACTGGGGGCACTGGTGTCTTAATATGGTGATGAATACTGTTTAATGAGAAGCGTAGGTGTTAACGAAGTTCTGGACAGAAAATTTCCGGGTACGACGTGAGGAGGTGGGTGTATGCATCCACGGGTGAGTTGATATGGAGGGTAAGTTCAGGGAGAGCTGGTTTGAGAGGGGTTGAGGAGTACGAATCAGAGTTGACTAACAGACGGTGAGCGACATCAACCAGAAGTTGTAAATGTGAGGAGGTCTGCACTGAGGAATAGCAATGTGATGTCAGCCACGAGAAACTTCCCATTATATTTGGCGCATCCAAACGGTAATGCGAGGGTTTCATAACAGTGGGTAAGTATCGCAGATCCGTAGGCAGCTACCAGGCGGATGTCGGCAGACTTAGACAGGCTATTTCATGTCCTTGAGAGTGGTCTTGGCAGAAGAGAACCGCAAGCACCAGTGTCTACTAAAAATCGCACGCCCGTACCTGCATCATGTAAAAAGAAAAGATTAGTGACGGGAGGCCACCACCACAAGAGATGCTCTACTTACAAAGTTTTTGACCACTGACAACCATTCACACATTTCTTCACAGCAGGCCCAAATCTGGAATGGTAGTAGCATAAACATGGCTGATGGGCACCAGGGAGTGGATGTAGAGGTTGTTGGTTTGGCGAGAGCGAGGGGTGATTGATGGGCCGTTTTGTCGCCGCTCTGGCACGTCACAGGGTAGGCGTATGTGTTCTATCGCATTCACGTCAGCTCTAGTCTATATTGAATTGCTGTCCACTTCATCAGGAGCAGTGGCATCGATGGAGGACTTGAATTTGGTGAAGTAGATGTCCATAGGTACACTAACTTTAGTAATCAGGTCCTTCATGAGCAAAATATCGACATCGGGGATGGCAGTGTGTACAGGTACAGGTACAGGTACAGGTACCAAATAGATTCACTTCATGAGAGAGCTGTATGCGGCAGGTTACAGGCGAGTGATCCTGGTCATTTCCTTGAGGGTCAGGTTGTTGAGTGAAAATTTTTTGCTATGCAGGCAGCTGGCGATGGCGATTACTGCTCCAGTTGGTATGATTTGAAGGCGTCGTATGTTATTGCCATGTCAGCTTGCTCGCACAGTCAATCGGAAATTTCCAGGAAAGTTTCTTCAGGGATCCCAACAAGAAAGTAATTTGCTTTGGTGCTTGACAGAGTCACACCCTTGATACAAAACTGGACTTCATCTTGTTGGAACCAAGCGAATATTTCACCGCTGGAGAAGGACAGTAGTTTCAGGGATGTGGCGTTGAGAGTAGAGTCAGTGTCTGAAGGTGGCATCATCAGACTGTAAGACAGAGCAGTGTGGGGGGAAGCCGGGAGGGAACTGGACACTCCAGTGGTCATTAATTTGCAGATGCACCAGCTAGTTCATAACTGAGAAGCGGAGTGAATGTATCTAACTTTATTCGGACAGAGCATGATTATATATACAACCCGTTCTAGTCAAGAATGGCACAAAAATTCAAACAGTGAATCAAGAACATGCATGCATGAACAAGTTCTCATTGCAAGGAGAAAGCGGTAACTTAACAAGCAAAAAACAGAAACATCATTAAATTGTAAAAGCGTGTGTGATACACAGACATTACAGAAGTTAAATGACACGAAAGGATTGCAAATAAAACTATAAGAGATTACTAACGTGCCATATGCAAATGAGATCATGGTGAGGGGTAGATGGACATGCTTTTGGTATGCTCGCTCCTCGCCCTCCCCAAGAGAGATTAGTTCACCAAACTTTTAATTGGGGTCTACAAGGCACTAAAAGAGTTGGAAGACCCACGCTCACATGGCTGAGGACTATGAAACGTGAAGTGAGAGATGATGAATGGAGAAGTATTGATTTAAAAGCTTAAGACAGATACCATTGGCAAAATCTAAGCGTGGGAGGAGATGAGATCATATACACACACACACACACACACACACACACATATATATATATATATATATATATATATATATATATATATATATATATATATATATATATATATATACATATATAATTTATATATATGTATATATATATATATATATATATATATATATATATATATATATATATACATTATATATAAATATATAAATATATGTATATATATATATATATATATATGTATATATATTTATATATATATATATATATATATATATATATATATATATATATATATATATATATATATATATATATATATGTATGTATATATATATATATATATATATATATATATATATATATATATATATATATATATATATATATATGTGTGTGTGTGTGTGTGTGTGTGTGTATACAGCGAATACAGACATACTGTATATAGGCCTATATATATATATACATATATATATATATATATATATATATATATATATATATATATATATATACATATATATATATATATATATATATATATATATATATATATATATATATATATATATATATATATATATATTATAAAAGTACCCTATATACGTTTATATGCGATATAAAGTTATCAGGGTATATGTAAGTTATATATGCATGTATATATATATATATATATATATATATATATATATATATATATATATATATATGTATATATATATATATAGTAAATATATACATATATATATATAAACATATATATATATATATATATATATATATATATATACAAACATATATATATATATATATATATATATATATATATATATATATATATATATATATATATATATATATATACAAACATATATATATATATATATATATATATATATATATATATATATATATACAAACATATACATATGATATATATATATATATATATATATATATATATATATATAGTGTGTATACAGCGAATAAAGACATACTGTATATATACAGTATATATATATATATATATATATATATATATATATATATATATATATTTATATATATGTTATAAAAGTGCCCTAAATACGTTTATATGCGATATAAAGTTATCAGGGTATATGTAAGTTATATATGCATGTATATATACATACACTATATATATATACATATATATATATATATATATATATATATATATATATATATATATATATATATATATATATATATATATATATAGTAAATATATACATATATATATACCAACATATATATGTATATATATATATATATATATATATATATATATATATATATATATATATATATATTGGGACTATAATGAAATATGTGTTTGTAGTTTGAGGATTCTCTGTCAAATACATCGACATATAGATAGATTGAAATGTCTTGCTAAGCTATGACACATGTAACGTAAAAAGTCTGTATTGAATTAACTGTTGATTTACATAATCAAGAACATCGAGGTCATCACATTTGAAAAAAACGTGAACAAAAAAATTCAAACATTTTCTTGTATTGAGCTTGCAGAGAATTCATTAAAAGTAATTTTTAACTTCCGACAAACTAAAATGAGAATTTACATGTTCTAAGTGAATTGCAGATTTCTTTTAAGAGCCATCATGAAACTGTTTCTTCTTCAGTCACAGATGCTTTGAGCTGTTAAGCATTTAAAGAGAGAAATAATCACATCTGCAAAGAAGATCTTCAAACAAACTATCCTCCTGTCTAGGTTGAATATTCCTGCTGTTCCTCAGATATATTTTTATTCGAATTCATACATTCATGCAATGCGAGTTTCAAAAGCATCAAAGGGTATTTTGATTTCTGTTCATTGCTAAGATATGGATGTATTTACAACTGACACTAAACTATATTTGAATCTCTCTCTCTCTCTCTCTCTCTCTCTCTCTCTCTCTCTCTCTCTCTCTCTCTCTCTCTCTCAGCAAATTAAGTACCTTTTTGTTAGCAGACCGTTACGTGATACAGTAAGGTGGAGACAGAAACAGATAGAGATAACATGACTGACGAGACTAATACTCATCCATACAGATTTGAATCTATTAAAAAATCTTTTAAAAGACGCTCTACGTATAATGGGGACATTTAATTATACAAAAACTATAAAATACTTTTAAAAAAATGAATGAGACTGTCACTGACAATTATATATCTTAGGGTGTATTAAAGTTCTCATATTAGATAATGAAGGTAAATCTCATTAGCTTCTGATATACACACATTCATACATGCATTAATACATTTTTTTATGAATTATAAACTTTTCATACATTATGCCTTCTTTGTGACGGGAATGGTTTTTAGAAAAAAAAAAATAACGAAAAAGTTACTGCTGAATTAAACTCTCTGTTTCAGAATTATAGATGAACTCCGACATATACCGCTTCATACATGTACACGAATACCCATTAGTAAAGTTTACAAGTCCCATACAACTTCTGCGTCATTAAGTCTTACTTTGCATGTAAGATCAATTCATTTTCTCTAAGACTTTCAAACCACCTATCTACGGCTTTTTAATATGGCCCTCCATATTTTACAAGTGTTTCTACTTTCAAACAACCTATTTAAGAATTTATAATAAGGCCTTTCTCATTCTATATGTCTTTTAATCAATTTATTCAAAACTACTGAGGCCCTTCCCATTCTATATGTATTTCAATTAATCTAACTAAGGATTTCTAATAAGACCTTTTCTTTTATATAAGTCTTTCAAACCATCCATCTAAGCTTTTCTAATAAGGCCCTTACTTTTCTACGTCTTTCAAACCATCTATGCAAGCATTTCTAATAAGACCTTTTCTTTTCTATTATATTCTATATGTCTTCCAAACCATCAACCTAAGCCTTTCTAATCCATCTTCTCCCCCTTCTAGCAATTTTCGCAACTCTATTGTTGCCTCTTTCCTAATGATCGAATCGCTCCAAGATCTTCTAATCACTCTTTACACCTAAGTTACAGTTTTCAATTATTATTACTTATATCCAAATTTGTCACCCTATTCATTCTACTTCTACCACATATCTTGGAGAGAGAGAGAGAGAGAGAGAGAGAGAGAGAGAGAGAGAGAGAGAGAGAGAGAGAGAGGGGGGGGGGGTTAAAGATTCCGTATCTTAAGAATTATGCTACTCACGGTCTCTTTCAATTAATCTCCGTAATGCATTTTGAGCATGTTGCAATTTGCCAGCGTTAATACCCTCCATAGATATTCCTACACATTCATTGCTCTTTAAGGATCTTTTAAATGGCTTTTCTCGTTTCTCATTTAGCCTCTAATCGCATTAAAACTATTTAAAGCTACGTCATTATAAAAACCGTCGCCTTTACTTGATACAACTAACTAGTTGTAAACGCTTTCATCAGTTATGCTATCTTGAATGTTGTGGTAGCCTTCTGGAGACGTCCCAGTCCGGTGATCAGTCGGACTGGGGTTCGAACCCCGCTTAAGCTCCATAGGTTCTTGTCGCGTCTGCAACCTCACCATCTTTGTGAGCTAAGGGTCTATCAGCAGCCACTGACTGGCCCTCCGTCATCCTAGCTTGGGTGGAGGAGGGCTAAGGTGCTGATCATAAGTATATATGATCAGTCTCTAGGCCATTGCCACTAAACCTTCTTCTGTCATTCATGAGTTACCTTTAAACTTCCTCTCACTTAATGGCTGTCAATCCCCAAAGGAACTGGAACAGTACTGATAAGCCACAACGGCATCAGGTCCTTCAGAAAAACGTAAATACTCCAGTTCGTGAAGGTTCTCTCATTCCCATTAAGTGTCAGGTACTTGGAAGAATAGAAATATCCGGAAGCTTCTTTATTTTAATGGTGAGGAAATGAAGACTGCAGTTAAAGGTACTACAATAGCATGTTTCCAAGTTGATAGTATGAGGAAGTTAGATTTTCTCTACACCATACCCCTTTCATTCATTAGTAGTTTAATTGTGCAAGTAATTTTTCTTTACTATGAAACCAG
>NC_090735.1:59927695-59930195 GCF_036898095.1 Palaemon carinicauda
GAGAGAGAGAGAGAGAGGGAGAGGAGAGAGAGAGAGAGAGAGATAATTTGCCAATAAACTCTCCTCCCACAAGCACAGAATAAAGGAAGAGAGAGACATACACAGTAACATAATCCTGAAACACCTTGTTACTCGTTAAAGAAGAGAATTATCTCTCACTTTAAAAAAATGGCCAAAGATGATTACCCTCGCTTTTTCAACACGTAAAAAGCTTTCTCTGAAGATCATTATATCTTCTAACCTTTTGAGAACACGCAAAAATGAAGAGAGATGGTAGGATACATTAGCGAGGCCGCCAAGAAAACTATAAAACAGAGAAAATGGAGAATTGAAAACCAAGTCCACATTCTTAGAGAGAGAGAGAGAGAGAGGAGAGAGAGAGAGAGAGAGAGAGAGAGAGAGAGAGAGAGAGAAGACTTATTGGAGAGGAAGCTGGCTCTAGGAGTTTCACCGGAAAGAGATCATTGGCTCATTTATTACGATCGTATCCTCTTTTGGGCTGACCTAGACTTGCGTCCTGGGCTGAAGGTCCTTAGATTAAGATAAGATGTTTCAGAAAGGCGTTTTCGGGGGGGATGATCGTCCAGGATCCGACACGAAAGAAAATTGGAGTAAGGAGCGCTATGCGATGGGAAAATGTAGGAAAGGAAGAATTCCAGGAAAAAGAAAAAAGTATAACAGGGAAAATATATAGACTCGCTATTTCTTCTATCTTCAATTGCCCAATGTGGTTTTCCAATTTATTTTTATTCCTTGGGTAAAATGTTGTCGGCCTTTTTTCCCTTTCCTTGAAAAATTTTATAGTTTTTAGCTCTTCGTTCTTTTTCAAATATTCATTTAATATTTCTATCGATAGCCCAAAGACAGGTTGTTGCAGGCCGTATATATACAGTACATTATATATATATATATATATATATATATATATATATATATATATATATATATATATATATATATATATATATATATGTGTGTGTGTGTGTGTGTGTGTGTGTGTATGTATATATATGTAAAGAATACATACATATATTCTGTGTGCAGTCTATTTTTTCTTTTCAAACTAATTGGCTAAAGATGATTAATAGTTTACCGGTAATGTTCACAGTCTGTTTACTCTGCTTATTCATAGTTAAAGTGAAACTATTGACCGGAAAGAAATATAGATCACAATATTTTTTATTTCGAGAAGCAAAGAGAGAGAGAGAGAGAGAGAGAGAGAGAGAGAGAGAGAGAGAGAGAGAGAGAGAAGCCAAAAGCCATACGAAGTACCTTTCTCTCACTATAATATTTCATATCTTTTCACGAATGCCTCCCCCCCCCCCTATTACTTCCGGTTCATTTGATACAGGTCTGCTTAAGAGAACCATCCTGTCCCTTCTCCGGCACCTTCCCACGACCTTGGATTTTATTCTTCGCTTTGACACTGTTGTTTTGAGAACGCTTCCTCAGTTTGTTTCAGTTTCCCCGACATCTGTTTTCGATGTGTTTCGGTCATTTTCCTGAATTTACTCTATTTTTCTTCAAGAAATTAAATTTATATATGTAAAATAGAATGTCTCTTACTTGAAATGTATATATTTTCTAATAAACTATTTTGGGGGCTTGGCTGAACGTAATACTGTCTTGATAAATAAATAAATTATATATATATATATATATATATATATATATATATATATATATATATATATATATATATATATTATGTATGTATGTATGTATGTATGTATCATATACAGGTGTTTCATTATGTAACTTAAATTATTTCTCATTATATACAATCTTTGCACATTTTCCAACTTTGTAACTACGTCTTGGAGTTCAGGAAACGTTATTCTTCGTTTCCCTAATATTTTTCTTTCACACAGTAACGAATATTTACCCAAAACTCAGTGCATATTGGATTACACGATATTAATCATCAAATATTGAAGCATGTTATCTATCAAAAAACAAACTTAATGAAAATGAAACCGAATTTGCAATAACACGACTAAAAACAACTGACAAGCAATGAGTTTGACCTCAATTTGCTCTTAATGTAATACATTTCAGAATTATCATTGCAACATTGTAGATTGAACTCATCAAAGGTATTTCATGTTTGTGATTGACGCTCACAAATTAATCATCTATCGCTAGTCATAGACAATGAATTATATTTTCATAAGATTTCATTTGCGATGGCCGGCACCATAAGTGATGGACTGGGTGCAAGTAATTGAATTTCAGATATGACTAGCACTTCCTTTCTCCTAAACGGTTGTGGTACTTTATACCTTATAATTGAAAGGAGAGAGAGAGAGAGAGAGAGAGAGAGAGAGAGAGAGAGAGAGAGAGAGAGAGAGAGAGAGAGAGAGAGAGGAGAGAGGGGGGAATGGGTAAGGAGAGAGAAAATGGATAAGTTCATGGCTTTCCCAAACTAGTATTGAGAGAGAGAGAGAGAGAGAGAGTCTTCTTCACTCTCCCAAACTGGCAATGGGTAAGGGAGAGAGAG
>NC_090735.1:59937695-59942695 GCF_036898095.1 Palaemon carinicauda
GGCACTCAAATTATGCAAAAGTGCTTTTAATCTACTCAAGAATAATAGAGTGGCTGCCAGAAGATATCCTTATTCACTTATTGAATGACAAAAATGTTATGCAGCATATAGATGGAAAACAGAGTGGCATCTTCATAGAATTTACCTTCATGAGATATGGGAATGGGTAAGCAGGAATTGTTGGAGTAACACAAACCAGAAACTGAAAACTTTTACTCTTAGCCATCACGAGTGTATCATCTAAAATGCCATAACTTTATTCTTTGCCACCAATGTCAAGAGGAATTTATGGAGAATGTAAAGAGAGAACATTTTCAGTGTATCATTTAGAGGAGAGTTCTTCAGCTTCCAGAATCAAATTTCGCTAAATATGATTGGACACGAAATGAAGAAAAGAAGTCTCTCTAGCCTGTCACCCTATTAGAATCACACCAACTAGCTACCAATGAAATAGTCTGCTTTTTCCCCTGTCCGAAATTCCCCCCGGGGAAATAAGGCCCAGGATATATATCTTCCTGGGGGAATCTTGTCCCAAGCTAATATTCTGGGCCAAGATTCCCGCAACCCCACTGCTGTCATAATCGCCTGGCTATGGCGACGTATAGCAACTACAATTTCATGGTGAGTTATGGTACACCTAATGTAGTGAACACCTTTTTAAAATCTCGTTGTATCATCCCTCAAACTTTAAAGTGTCGTAAGTGTGATTCCGATTTATCTTTTATATCTTTTATTGAAGACCAACACTTTTTTATTGTAACTCGACTGTGAAGATTGCTAAGACTTTACTTACTTACTTACTTTGATAGCTGCTTTTCTGGTCCTATACAGCAGGAGAATCCCACTATCTACAGGACCTTTGCTATTGTTTTACCTTGTTCGTTCAGAGTATATCGTTTCAGATCACGTATTGTTCATTTACCGTTAAATCGTCACTGTTGCAAGATATTTTAAATAAGAAAGTCCAGTTTCCTCTTGAAAGCCTTAATGTCTTCAATCATTCAAATGTTTCATGGGCTTATATAGTCTCAGGGCCGCATATTTAAAGGCTCTAAAGCCTAAAGTAGACATATATCTAGGTTCCAACAGTTTGAACCAATCTGTAACTATTCTAGTGTCGAAAATATTTGTTGCGCAATATGTAGCAATTCTCTTAAGTATTTTGGATCGGTTCTGATAACTTGGTGGGTTATTGTACATATTTTAAATTCAATTCTTGCTTTAATCTGCAGCCAGTGTAAATCAATTAATAGAGGGGTGATCCTTTCTCTAGGTGGGACACCTTTAATCAGTCTTGCTCCTCTGTTTATTATTTTTTTGTAATTTCTTAAGTTGCACTTTTAGTAAATTGTAATAGACAGAGTTGCAGTAGTCAATCCTGGTAATAACACAGTTTATCACAAGTTTCTTTGCAAAATTTTCGTCCAGGTTCTTTTTTTTTTATAAACGCAATATTTCTTAGATGATAACCAGCAGTTTTTATTACATTATTTATTTGGCCATTTAGCTTCAGATTACAGTCAAGAAATACACCTAGATCTCGAACTTTACTAAATGTCGGCACCGAGTCATTATTTATATTCATTTGAATATCACCCAAGTTTCTCACGCTGTTTCTCTTACCCACCACCGTGAATTCAGTTTTTTTCTCATTTAATCTTAGTTGTTTAAATGTCATCCATTCTCTCACATTGTCAAGGATTCGGTTTAGAGTTTCAGTAGTGTCATCTATATCATTTAAGGAGAAGTAAAATTGTGTGTCATCTGCAAATAGTTTGAACTTCACGACATGTCTTTGTAGTATTTTCGATAGACCAATAGTATAGATGCAGAATAAGATTGGGCCAAGTACACTCTCCTGGGGGTACCCCTCTGTTTAGGGTTCATATGATGAATAAGAGTTTCCAATTTGTACACAGTACTGTAATTTCTACCAACTAAGTATTCTTTTAGGTATTCGAAGGCTTTATCTTCAATGCCGATGGACCGTAGATCATTTAGTAGCAGTTCATGCACAACTGTATCAAAAGCAGCACTGAGATCAAGTAGTATTAAGATGCCACATTTATTTTCATCCATCATTTCTAGCATCTTATTTACAACGGAGCAGATGGCTGTCTCCGTGAAGTATAGTTTTCTGTAAGCACATTGGTTGTCAGGCAAAGCTTCTATTACTTCTAAGTGACTGACTAGTTGTTCAAGAATTACATATTCAAGTACTTTTGAAACAAAGGATAGATTCGAAATATGAGCTTAATTCCTGGTAGTCCAGTGCATTTTTCAGAACTGGTGTGACTATAGCCATTTTCTCAGATTTAGGAAACTTACATTCATCATTGCTTGCATTTCTTATTCTTATTATCTTTTCGGCTAGACTAGAAAAGTTTTTCTCTCCAATTACTTCAGATATTGGCATAGGATCGATCGCGCAGTTTGTTTTCTTTGCTCTCTTGATAATTCTGGTGATATCATCTTGTGTTATGTTGTTAAATCTTATTAATTTTGTCTGTGTGCCTGGTGTATCATTAATCTGATGTTGAGTATTTACAAATGACCTGGTTATATTTTCAATTTTGTTTTTAAGGAATACTAGAAAATTATTTGCTAATTTATGGTCACTGTATCCATCAGGTAGCTTCTTTTCTTTTACATTTCCCATTATACCATTCAAGAGACGATATAACTTATTTATGTCTTTTGCTGCATCGAGGATCTTTCTTACAGTATTCACTTTTTTCCTTCTTAGTAGGTAGTTATATTGACACGCAGCAGTTTTTTATTCTACCCATGTACTTTCAGTTTTTAACTTATTTCACTTTCATTCTTTATATCTTTTTCCCCTCTTTTTTACCAGTCTCTTGCTCAAACCAAGGAGGTTGGTCTTTTACAGTTATAGTCTTTTCCATCGGTGGGCATATGGAATCATATTCACTTTCACTCAAGTTATTATAAGTGATCGTAAGACATCTAGCACACTTAGCTCCTAAAGCCCCCTACACACTTAGAAACATTGTTTGGAAACAATGTTTGGAAACGGATTCCAAACAGTTTGGAAACTGTTTCCGAAAACTTGATTCCAAACAGTTTGGAAACAGTTTTCAAACTGTTTGTAAACAGTTTGCAAATTATTTGGAAACTACTTCCAAACAATATTTCCGGTCCACACATCAGTTGTGGTCATGCCTGTGATGAGTGTAGAGTTTGCTGCAGCAGCGTCTGCCTTTTATTTGGCACTTTTGATAAAGTCAAGGGAGGCCAAGTGAAAGAGAAAGATATGGGTGAGGATTTTTTTTGAAAAAGGACCCTATGGTGATTTGCTTTTGGATAATTCAATTAGTTCTAGAGTTTTCTCGGCAGACCACATGGCGTTATCACTGCAAGTCTCGAGTAGGTACTAATTCATCGTCGCCTCGGCCGCACACACACACTCACACATACACACACGCAGTGTTTCCCATTCTGGATGGGAAACAGTAATTTATGAAATGGTGTTTGGAAATGGTTTGCAAACAGTTTGGAAACAGTTTGTAAGCAGATTCGAAACATTGTTTGCATACAGTTTGGAAACAGTTTCCAAACTGTTTGGAAACCGTTTCCAAACATCGTTTTCAAACAATGTTTCCAAGTGTGTACGGGGCTTAACAGACATTGGTTATCATGATCACTGGGAATGTTGATAGCATCATTTATTTTCTTTGTAACTTCTTCAATAAATACGGTAGAAGAAAAATTTGATTTATGTCTAAAGTTTATTTTCTTTACTAATGTATGTTTCTGTATAGGTAGACTAAACGTGATAAGTTTGTGTACTGGGGAGATAGTACATTTCTCTTCAACTTTTATATCAGATACAATATCATTAATGTCATCACTTAAAACTAAGTGCAACGTATGCCCAGTTAAATTAGTTGTACAGCTAGTCGATATGATTCTAGTAACTCACTAAATGCCAAGGCATCAGGATTTGATGCGTCATCCGTTTTTCTCCATGATAATCATCTCAATGAGAGCACCGAATTCTTCAAAAAAGATACTTATGTTTGTTCTAGAAGGTTTGTAGATTGTTACAAAGTATATTTTTCTGGGTTTTTTTTCGGCGTAACTTTTATTTCTGTACATTCAAAGCTTGTTACACTAATTCTTTTCAACATTTTGAGATTTGAGTAACTTTTATGAATAAAGAGTCTGACACCCCCACCAGACCTACCTTCTCTCGGTATGTGAAAGAAGGCATGTGTGGGTGACATCATTTCAGTGATCTTTGCCTTGTCCAAGTTATTTAACCATGTTTTAGATAATGCTATCATATCCAAATCTTTCTCATTTATCAACTCTCAAATTTGAATAGTCTTATTACCTACAGATTGTATATTTACATAGCCACAGTTTATGACATGCCTAGTAACCATGATCAGTATTTTCTGCTAGTCTTTTCAATTCCAAGTCATAAGCTTTGCAGTCTCCAAAATATACTGTGTGGTCACTTGGTTTGTTTAACTTTGTGCAGTTTATACGCTTTGACACTTGCAAATTACACTTTATCGTCATTCTTAGACTTGCAATCTTTTTCAAGATGTCCATACCTCTGACAGTGGTAGCAGATGATCACGTGGTACCTATCACGTATGTTATAGATACCCCATCGTAACGAAACTTTGTCCCCATTATCATGAATAGCCCCCCAACTTCAGGATCACATTTCACCAGTAATTTTAGTTGTATTTGTTGATTTAATTATCAACAGATTTTTTTCCTTAACTTTGTCAGCAAATGTCGGTTTTTCCGGTTTTGGGTCTATCAATGTTAGAAGTGTTGTTTTAATTGATTTGATATTCATGGCAAGAATGTCAACTTTCTCAGTGAGGTCGGTAATCTGGGTGGAATTTGCTGCGTCTGCGCTAAGGTCCGCAAGATTGTTTTCCAAGTCATCTATTTTCGCATATTGTTCATTCTAGGCCAGATCTCTCACGTTATTCCGTTCATTTCTAATGATGCCTGTC
>NC_090735.1:59950195-59952695 GCF_036898095.1 Palaemon carinicauda
AAATGGGTGACGCTTGGATATCAAACATATGAAAACGCACGTTGCTTGGGTAACTTTACATTGCCAATGATACCAGGAAAAGGATGGTAATAATGAGATATACTATTTTTTGAAGTCTTAATGCTCAGGACCCTCTACGTAATGTTAAAACTGGGTGACACTTGGATATCAAACAGATTAAAATGCACGTTACTTGAGTAAGTTTATATTGGCATTGATAACACGAGAAGCATAGAAAATACGTAGAAATATGATTTTTAAAAATCCATAATGCTTGAATACATTATAATACAAAATTTTCCTTGTATTTATGAAAATTAATGCTTAAACTTGGTGATATTCCCAATTACTCCTTCAATAGCTTAATGATAACAATTTTAAAAACACAAGTAACTAAATACTAGTACAAGATCACAGATACCGAATGAAATAATAATCATTAAGAGCTGAAAAAAAAGAGAAAAAAAATCACTCTTAACCCAGCCTACATTTACATACAAATTCGGTACAAATAAAACAACAAAATCCTTACTTTTAGTCTGGAGAGGGAGCAGCACAGACACACAGACCTCAAATTTAGCCAAGGCGATTCGATGTAAAGTAATGGTGATCCAATCCAATACGAATAATTGAGCTATGACGTCACACTGTAACACAGCGGCCAAGGTAAACACAGAAAGGGCCATAGGGTTAAATACACAAAGAAAAGTACTGTTTACTTGGAGCCCGATTGCCGATATCTAACATGCGCCTCTAACCGTCAGTTTGTTTCGTCTCCTTTATTTTTGAAGCGTTTCCTGAAAGTGGTAGTTTAAGTTCTCAATGGGTTGTTCAGCACCTTTGATCAAACCATGACTATAACCGGACAACCTCCTCGATGAATTATTGAACTTCTTATGTTAGGCCAATATTGAACATATTTTAAATTTAATTACGTTGAATGTTACAATTTGTAACTTCTAGTTTAATCTCTCTCTCTCTCTCTCTCTCTCTCTCTCTCTCTCTCAGATACAGACAGAGGACGTGATGATGAGAATAATAGATAATACTGTAGATGGACCAAAAGAATAACTGAATGGAACCCTAGAGATTACAAATGAACCAGGAGAAGTAAGATGGGACGATAGATTGATGAGCTAAGAAAATTTGCGAGCATAGGCAAGCATAAAAAGACAATAAACAGTCGGGAGTGGAAAGGAAATGACTCAGGCCTTTGTCCTGTGGTGGACTTCCAACGGCTGATAATATATATATATATATATATATATATATATATATATATATATATATATATATATATATATATATATATATATATATATATAGAGAGAGAGAGAGAGAGAAGAGAGAGAGAGAGAGAGAGAGAGAGAGAGAGAGAGAGAGAGCTTAAACTTGTAAAATTCCATCATAAAAGGTAAACTTGAAAGACATATGTTATTCCATCAGGCAGGCATCGAATATCAGCAAGGCACGACAGCTTTGAGGAAGAAGATCGGAATAGTAAGCTAACACTGAAGCACGGTCCAGATATATATAGACCTTGCACTGAAAATACTACAAGACTTGTACATCGGGTTTACACGATCGAACGGTTCGTCGAATGCAGTTCGACAGACAAGTGTTCGAAGTGATGTTTGAACGTGTGAACGGGGTATCTGGTTGTTGTCGAACCCTTCGAAGAAAATCTGCTCTCGCCTGACTTTTGTGGGCTGAGCATCATTGTCCATAAACCTTATGCATTTGTGACTGACTCTACCTCGTCGAACCATTTGGCAAGCAGATTCGACAACCGGGTTCGACGAACCGTTCCACCATGTAAACGCCGCTTTGCGTTAAGACGAGTAAAAGCATCGCGATGCATCGGAGGCATCGTGTGTCGAAATTTCTTGCAAATTACTTTCCAAGCAGGAATATTCTCTGTTGGGAAGGACGCTAAGAACGAAAAAAGATAGAGAATGAAAGGAAATAAGTGGTCTTCTTTCCTTCTCGAACTTTGGCAAGAAGCTTGTGTAAGAATGTGATATGTGATTGTTGTTTTCTGCCTGAAATAGGTCGAGATGTTTCTTGTGTCTTTTACTTGTCCTTCTGAAGGGCAGTATTCCAATAAAGCTCGCCTGAAGTTTATTCTCTGGAACTGAAGTGGTTAATAAAAGAGACATTTTGGTTGTTGTTTGTGGAAATTGGGTATTGGTATAGCTGAAAACCAATTGAGAGAGAGAGAGAGAGAGAGAGAGAGAGAGAGAGAGAGATTATCTTCATGTTATTAGTTGCTGAAATGACGTTTAAGTACCGTTCGAAACAACTACAAAAATCAGTAGACCCACTCCACTTGAATATCTCTCTCTCTCTCTCTCTCTCTCTCTCTCTCTCTCTCTCTCTCTCTCTCTCTCTCTCCCCCTTGTGTATAATGAATTCAAATTTAAAATCATCAATTTGAGTTAAAAAAAAATCCTTCATAATTTGAAATTCTTTCAATATTGTATTGTTTAAACTCTAATAA
>NC_090735.1:59957695-59967695 GCF_036898095.1 Palaemon carinicauda
ACCTTTGAGTTATGGCATATCAATTGTTATAAATAAAAAAAAAACAAGTTAACGTTAACATAGTGAAATAAGCTTTGAGTTATGGTTCATCAATTGCTGTAAATAAAAAACCTTTAAAATTGGTTCTGCATTTGTTAAACTATAAAATACAAGAAAATTCCCCCGAAGAAAGAATACAATATTCTATCTTGGGTCCAGGTCATTCAGATGCATGGGATGTCCAGACGCAAAAGTAACTAAAATGAAGTCAATTGAAGTCGAATGGAAAAAGATTTTCATCTCACTGAAGTTTGAATTTTCAAATACTTTTTCTTTCCTTCAACTTTAAATAATAAACGCTGAAAGAACAGGAATCAGAATTAAAAGAGACAATAAAATGATGAAACTGAAAACGAAAATATAAAGTGATATCCATTATTGCAAATGGACTTAGCGTTACATTCATTAAGTATTCCTTTTAAACGTGATGTCATACATCAGAGTTTTACGATGAAAAACTAAAATGGAAAAAAGGTATATGTAAAAAATTTCTAAATATACGCGCTGATATCCATTATTGGAAAAGTGTTAAAAGTATTTTTTTATACCAAAAATGATACGCTGCACTATGTAAGGGAAATCAAAATAGAGATGAAATATTTAACATAAAGTAGAAAATAGGAGGATTCTAGATTATGTATGCTTTGTTACATGTTTTTAATGAAACAAATTCAAAGTTATAAAAAAATATACAAATCCGAATAGATTTTGTTTTACTAAAATGAATTTCAAAATGGAAATGCAAGCTAATGTACCCCATAAAAAAAATCTAGCTTACATTTTTTATCGGAAAAACAAAAAATTTATATGCATTAAAAAAATGCAGTAAAGACACTTCTTTGACCATTTTTCAGCAACACAATTTACATGATATATTGGTCATGTTGAAGAGAGTGGATGAAGTTTGAATAGAGATGGATCACTGTTTTATACTATTTTTGTATACATAATCCTCTGACCGCATGTGAAAATTGATATATGGACAAACACGTACGCATACGTACATACATCTATACATATATACAGACATGAATATATATATATATATATATATATATATATATATATATATATATATATAAATTATATACACACACACATATATATATATATATATATATATATATATAAATTATATACACACACACACACATATATATATATATATATATATATATATGTATATATATACATATATATATATATATATATATATATATATATATATACATGCACACATACGCATATAAATATATATATATATATATATATATATATATATACAGTATATATATATATATATGTGTGTGTGTGTGTGTGTGTGTGTATAGCTCCCTGCTTTTCCAACTAGGGTTGTAGCTTAGCAAATAATAATAATAAAAATAATAATAATAATAATAATAATACAGTAATAATAATAATGTATATATAAAATTTATATATATATATATATATATATATATATATATATATATATATATATATATAAATCGTGTAAACAATTCGCGGTTGATTTGCGAGTCGTCAGCTGCAAAGCTTAACGAATATGAAAATATGAATCTGATCAGATTAGCTGATTGGTTGCAAACTTTAGCCGCTAGGAGTTAACAGGATGTAGCACGGAGCAAGGAAGAAAGTAGAGGAGTGAAAAGCGGAGGAGAGGAGGAGTAGGAAGAAAAACAGGGAAAGGGGATGACTGAGGAAGAGTGAGATAAGCAGTATGAGATGATGAAGGAAAGAGAAACTGAGTACGCTGGAAAAGAAAAAGAAGAAGAGAGAAAGCGAGATAGGTTGGGAATAGGAATAGGAAGAAAAACAAGTAAAGGGGATGACTGAGGAAGAATGAGAGACATAGTACGAGATGATGAAGGAAAGGGAAACTGCGCATGCGGAGAAACAAAAGGAAGAATAGAAAAAGGCGATCAGAGAGGAGTAGTTGGGAGACGGCGAGTTAGGAGGAAAGAAGTAGGAAGAAAAACAGGGAAAGGGGATGAGTGAGGAAAAGGGAGAGAAACAGTATGAAATGACGAAGGAAAGGGAAACTGAGTGCGCGGGGAAACAAAGGGAAAAAGAAGAGAGCAAAAGGAGGTGGGAGAATGCGACGTATCGGGACTGGACTCCTGTTCTTAAAGGATGCATATTGACGGGACTTCGGGAATCAGGACGTGCATCAAAGGATTCCCTTTGGGACTTCTCTCGGCACGTGTGCTGGATGGACTTCTGACCGACCTCGAACTATGCATATTGGCGGTGGGACTTTCTGGACTGGGAGCGTCTCTCGCCCTGCATAAGAATGAAGAGGAAAAAGACCTTGAGATGGAGGAAAAGATTTTCCAAAGCTCGGCTTGTTTTTGGCGGCCATGTAAAATAGGTCAAAGTGGTTCTCTGCTTCTGTTGAGAATTTTGGATTTCTAGGAGCCTTTGTTATTTTTTCTACTTTAAAGGAGACTTTAATAATGGTTTTTATACATTGTTATTATTTATCTTTGGTTTATTAGTGACGTAACGAGTCCACTCAGAAAAATATTGTTTTTTTAACAATTAACATAATATTATTCTAGATAAACCAGTTCAGAAATACTTCCATCATTAAAAATAGTTATATATTTTATCAATTTGAACTTTTTTAGTTCAGCACGATTACCTTAACCTTGTTTATTCCTTTCTCATTTAGTTAAATTATCCGGAATTAATATTACTTAACTACTAAAACAAATTTATTGCAACTTTTCATGATAAATTTGTTTGGCTTTTCACTGCAATATTTCATCACCAATAGACAAAATATTTAGGAAATCAGGTTATGCTAATGTCATAGGACATAGGTGGTGAAGATGATGATGATGATGTTGCATGTACAATGAAATGAACGAGTCCATCAACCAATCTGTCATATATGAAAGATTCATTTCTAAATTTATGAATACATGCATATATGTGTATATATATATATATATATATATATATATATATATATATATATATATATATATATATATATATATATATATATATATATACATATATATATATATGCATACAAGTATATGTATGTGTGTATATATATATATATATATATATATATATATACATATATGCATGTATTCATAAATTTATGCATACAAGTATATGTATATATATATATATATATATATATATATATATATATATATATTTATAGTTAATGTTTTTATAGTTTGTATAGGAAATATTTATTTTAATGTTGTTACTGTTCTTAAAAAATTAAATTTTTCCTTGTTTCCTTTCCTCACTGGGCTATTTTCCCTGTAGGGGCCCTTGGGCTTTTAACATCCTGCTTTTCCAACTAGGGTTGTAGCTTAACAAGTAATATATATATATGTATATATATATATATATATATATATATATATATATATATATATATATATATATATATATATATCATCATCATCATCATCTCCTCCTACGCCTATTGGCGCAAAGGGCCTCGGTTAGATTTCGCCAGTCGTCTCTGTGTTGAGCTTGTAATTCAATACTTCTCCATTCATCAACTTCTACTTCGCGCTTTATAGTCCTTAGCCATGTAGGCCTGGGTCTTCCAATTCTTCTAGTGCCTTGTGGAGCCCAGCTGAACGTTTGGTGAAATAATCTCTCTTGGTGAGTGCGGAGAGCATGCCCAAACCATCTCCATCTACCACTCATCATAATCTCATCCACATAAGGTACTCGAGTAATCTCTCTTATAGTTTTATTTCTAATCCTGTCCTGCCATTTAATTCCCAATATCCTTCTGAGGGCTATATTCTTAAATCTACTAAATCTATTGGCGATTGTTTCATTGTCATACCATGACTCATGTCCATAGAGTAATACCAATATCACTAAACTGATATATAGCTTGAGTTTTAAATGTAATTTCAGACGATTTTATTTCCAAATTTTATTTAACCTAACCATTGCCTGATTTGCTGTTCACTGGAAACGCACTTGATAAAACTCCATTAACATTAACTTTGTACTTGCTATGCTCATGAACAGACTTAATCAAATTTACATATTTAAGAGGAATTCCATAATAACAGAGGACACACTATCAAAGGCTTTTTCATAGACCACAATTACCATCAAAAGGGGATTTCTATATTCTACACATTGCTGTACAACATGTCTCAAAATGAAAATTTGGTCAGTGCAACTTCTACCTTTTCTAAATCCTGCTTGACCATCTATCAGCTTTTCATCAATCTTTCTCTCCAGTCTCTTAAGAATAAGCACACTATATATTTTCATAACAACTGACGTAATTGTTATGCCTCTGTAATTATTCCAATCAGTCAGGTCTCCTCTTTTAGCTATTTTCACCAACACTCCTAACTCCCTTTCATCAGGATTTGCCTCTTCATGCCACATTCTACAAAATAATCTTGTAAGTAGTCTGGGAGTCACTTCATTTTCGGTCAGTATCATCTCGGCAGTTATTCCATCGTATCCCGGAGCTTTCCATCTCTTTAGTTTTTTAAGGATAGCTTCAACTTTAAACACACTGAATTCACTCAAGGGTACATCAAGGTCTTCATCAACCTCAGGTATATCAACCAAATTATTCCCTTCATATGTCCTATTCATAACCTCACTAAAGTGTTCCATCCAACGTTGTCTTTCTTCATCTTCTGTTGCTATAACACAGCCATCTCTCTTTTTGATGGGTATATGCTTTTTCTTTGCCCCAGTCGAGATTTCATTAATAATTGTATGAGCATTTGTTACACCATAGCCACTTCCTGAATTCATAGCTTTGTCAGCCTCATCTGCTTTACTATCTAAATACCCTCTCCAGTTATTCCTGGCTTTTCCTTTGACCTCGCTGTCAATACTGGAATACTTAGCATTCCACGAAAACTTTCAACAATCAATTTCTGTCTTTGTCTCCTTTTTATAGTATCCCAAGTATCATTCGATATCCATGGCTTTCTCCTTGTAAATGTGTGTCCCAAGAATTCACTACCAACTGACTGATATATGTTCTTAATATCACACCATTCTCCATTAATTGTCTGTTCTTCGTCTTTTAGTCTCTAAGACTGAAAATGGATTCCTACATTCAATTGCCAATGTTTCTCTGTGCTCTTCTTTTAAAAGCTTAGTTGTATCAAACCTAGGTATTCTATCCATATTTCTGTTGGGTGCTTTCAGTTTTAATTTCAGTGTGGCAATGAGGACCTGGTGATCAGTACCAATATCTGCACCTCTATACCTTCTTACATTTCTCAGAGTTCTCTTTCTCTCTTTATTGATGGCAACATGATCTATCTGATTTTTGTAATTGCCACATGGTGAAGTCCATGTGTATTTGTGGATGTCCTTGTGCTGGAAAAGAGTACCACCCACCAATAACAAGATTGTTTGCTGAACAAAAACTCATAAAATGGGCTGCATTTTCATTTGCAACTTTGCCAAGTCCCTCAACACTCATCGCATTCTCTATCCCTTGATTATTTCTTCCAACTCAAGCATTGAAGTCGCCAATCACAGTTTTCATATCTCTCTCAGGGATCTCTTCTATTATCCTCTGCAGTTCTTCATAGTATTCATCTTTCCTTTCTTCAGGGGAATCATTTGTTGGGTAATAGCAAACTATAATACTCATATTGCACTGATTTGATTTGAACTTTGCTAGTAACAATCTATTATTTACAGCTCTCCACTCAGTTAATGCCTTTTCTGCTCTTGGTGTCATCATCATTCCTATCCCTTCTCTTCCAACTGCATTTGATCTTCCTGAGTAAATATATATATTCCCTTGGTCTAAAATTTCCTTACCAATCCCCTTACAACGTGTTTCACTTAGGGCCAAGATATCCAAACTATATTTCATAAATTCACTCTCCACTTGCTGTAACTTCCCAATCTGATTCATGGCTCTAACATTCCAATTACCTATTTTCAATTTCTCTTTAGAATTTATAAACCGGAACTGGGGGCCATTCTTTCATATTCTCTATCCATGACTGACTAAATCCATAGATGATTCATTGACTAGATCCATCAAAGGATAGCCAGGTCCTTGTGATGCGCATTGCCTATCTAACTAAGGGAAATGACCCGTGCCGGTACATACTAATTCTAGTAAGATCAAGCTGAAGAGACATTCTGTCCATCGCACTTAAACCCAATCCGTCACCCTGTTGCCAGTGACTTCATCAAGATTTAGGGGGGCATTTCCTCCACACCCAAACCTCTCATTACTCCACCAGGTTGCTCATCCGCTTATACGAGTATAACCGTTGGTAAACATGGATTGTTAAGATATACCGTTAAGATATATATATATATATATATATATATATATATATATATATATATATATATTTGTGTGTGTGTATTCATATACACAGTATATGTATATATACATGTATGTACACACATATATTGGTGTATACAGCATATAGTGTCACTGGGCCCCTGTGTGATTTCATATACCTTATGAAAGATGGAAAGTCCATAGTATCAAAGGAGTCATCAATACAGAAAGCCATAAGAAAAAGGCTGTTCACAGAATACATTATTAATAGTTGATTGAAGATTGCCTCACCCTGTGTGAGACGCAGGCTCTTGCTTATAGCATCCCGTCAATGTCATTATTAATAAGTAGTTCAAACATCATCTATTATTTCTTTTCCCGATCAGAGTTTGCCGTCCTTCAATTCAAGGTGGAATTGACAGCGAGGCAACACGTTATGAATTTAAGAATATGTCTGAAGCTCACATGCTCAATAATGGATGTTTGGATCTCTTGTATTCTTATAAACATTAATACTACCTTTGAATAGTTTGGTTTAGTGATATATTTCAAAATGGATATTAAAATGAATGATTGAGAATATTTATTAAAACTTTGTGTTACTGCCTTTGACGGATGTTTATCGTTAGTAGGATTTCGAAACACCGTCTTTTCCTCTTTTATTATCTATTTTTCATACTAATTGATTAGACCTCCTTTTGATAAAATTATCTCTGATATAAAAAGAATTATTTACATAATATACTTTAGTCATATATGATGGTCATGAGATGGGGTATTACCCCATGATTTGTTTATCTTTCTTGTGACTTACAACAACAACCACAAATGCAGCCGTTTCTAGTCTACTGCAAGACAAAGGCCTCAGACAGGTCCTCATTCATGTATGGGGTTTGGCCGGTTTTCATCAACAGTGGATTGGAGGTGGTTGGAGACTTTTGTCTGATCGCTCACAGCAAACCAACATAGTATGGGTGTCCCTGACTAGTACAGCTTTGTGATCATGGGGGTATACAGACCCTTTCACCACTCAAAAGTGACTTATTTCAGTGTAAATCATTGAAATTTCATAAGTATGAATAAATTAGCATAATATCACACCAGTTAGTTAAAAACTTGATATTCTACTTACAACAAATGATGTGTGGTCGGTCGCCATCGATATTACAATAACGCTAGTAATGGATTATTTCAACTATTTTTATTTTCCATGCCATGTGAGTAGAACACTAACTTGCTTGCAGGCGAACACAAAGGAAATGTGGTTATTTCCTCAGGGTAAGCGTGTTTGTAATTTGCTACGAATGTATAAAAGCTGTTTAATGCTTATAATAGTTTTTCGCATGATCGAGCGCGCGCGTGCACACACATATACCGTATTAGATAGATACATAGATCATAGATAGATAGGTTATATATATATATATATATATATATATATATATATATATATACACTGTATATATACATACATACAGATATATATATATATATATATATATATATATATATATATATATATATATATATATATATATATTTGTTTATTCAGTATTAAGCAATTACCTCTAACAGGATGGTTATCAATATGGCTGACACTGCTGAATCGTGGAAGAACTGTAGGCCAACAAAATCACAACATTAGCTGCTATAATTACCTTTGCAGAAGGCTCACTGCCCTATTGGGGATTCAAAGAGTTTCCTTCACAATACTTTTCCCCTTCATTCATCAAGCTTTTCCTCAAGTCTTGGTATATCCGAATAATGCTTTATTTTCATTGCCCAACCAAGTTCCATTCTTTTTACGTGACCAAATGAATTTTTTTTGACACTCCCCCATTTCATAAACTTTTGATTATGAAATATTATGGCACGCAAATACTTCCCCCTTAAGCTGATATTATAGAAAAATCAAGAGTTATACATTTACACATACATATATACGTGCTTCACCATGTATGCATATACAAGTTTGCATACTCACTCTAGTAAGCGTCTCCGATGTGAATGACATGAAGCCACATCCTGGAGTATCAATTGTAACTTCGCTGATTCTGTTGGTCAAAGCGATGAATTACATATATACTTCGTTGACGGTATTGGGTTACAGTTTGAGGGAATAGGGCAATTGTATTTTTAGCATCACCCCCGGAAAGAATGGTCATGGTCCCAGTGAAGAACACCTGAATCTATGAGATAGCATATAGTTAAAGATGCAAACGCACTCACGCTCACACACACACAGACACACACACACACGCACTACCGCCACCACCACCACCATATACGAGTTTGTACTTCGGAAACCGGTTTAGATATACAGGTACAGATAATGGACATGCAAAACTACAGCTATATACTTAGAGAAAATCCAAATTTATTTTTTCTTGATACTTATATACTTGAGTATCAAGTATATATAATTGAAACATTTGACTTTTGCTGTTACAAAGATTCGTTGATATACAATGGTTTCTAAAGGAACTTAAAAATATTTTGCATAGTGCAGGAATAGTCCAATGAGAGTCCAACATCCTAGCTTCACCGAATCAGTTTCCTTAAGGCTTAAGGTAAAGGTGATGGATCAGTTCGTCTGACTATAACACTGCCTATGAGATTTATGATTTTATACAATCTTAATTAGAAACATGAATACATAGAAACTATGAGTAAGCTTCGCTGGATCTAACTTCTCTCAAAATAGATTTAAGGTTATTTCTAAACAATTACATAATAATTATAACAGATTGTTAGTTTCTACCATATATAACGTTATTTCCTAAAATAGCATCTTGACTTCCTTTCAAATCACCACTGCACACAACTTGACTTTCTTTCAAAGCACCATGGCATACATCTTGGATTCCTTTCAAAGCACCCTAGTATACATCTTCAATTCCTTTCAAAGCACCATGACATACATCTTGGATTCCTTTCAAAGCACCCTAGCATACATCTTCAATTCCTTTCAAAGCACCATGACATACATCTTGGATTCCTTTCAAAGCATCACTGCATACATCTTGACTTTCTTTCAATCACCATGACATACATCTTGACTTCCTTTCAATCACCATGACATACATCTTGACTTCCTTTCAATCACCATGGCATACATCTTGACTTCCTTTCAATCACCATGACATACATCTTGACTTCCTTTCAATCACCATGGCATACATCTTGACTTCCTTTCAATCACCATGGCATACATCTAGACTTCCTTTCAATCACCATGGCATACATCTTGACTTCCTTTCAATCACCATGACATACATCTTGACTTCCTTTCAATCACCATGACATACATCTTGACTTCCTTTCAATCACCATGGCATACATCTTGACTTCCTTTCAATCACCATGACATACATCTTGACTTCCTTTCAATCACCATGACATACATCTTGACTTCCTTTCAATCACCATGGCATACATCTTAACTTCCTTTCAATCACCATGGCATACATCTTGACTTCCTTTCAACCACCATGGCATACATCTTGACTTCCTTTCAATCACCATGGCATACATCTTGACTTCCTTTCAATCACCATGACATACATCTTGACTTCCTTTCAATCACCATGGCATACATCTTGACTTCCTTTCAATCACCATGACATACATCTTGACTTCCTTTCAATCACCATGGCATACATCTTGACTTCCTTTCAA
>NC_090735.1:59977695-59980195 GCF_036898095.1 Palaemon carinicauda
TATATATATATATATATACATATATATATACATATATATATATTTATAATATATATATATATTTGTATATATATATAAATATATATATATATATATATATATATATATATATATATTCATCAGTAAGTTGTATGGCCCTTTCTTACATCTAGGTCAGGTATTCATTCTCCTGCTATAGAGAAGGCTAATCTCCTTCATAATTTCTTAATGGCATTAGCTGCTGTGTCTCACGCAACCTGTAATCTTGTTGATCCACATCGTGCAGGTTTCATTGTCCTGCTGTAATCATTGTGACTTTTCTCTTAGTTACATATGAAAGGAGACTTTGATCATAATAGTTTAAACTTGATTCGATTTGTGATTAAATTGATAAAGTCCAAGAGTGATGCTTAAATAGTTTTTGATTACTCTAAGGAAAAATGAACGATCACGAAGATTTTTGAAGATTGGTGGGTTAAAGTATTTGGCATCGAATGCATCTTTAGACAACATAAGTCTCCGTTGAACATGACTAATGCTATTTCAGACTTCATGTCTTATTGTTCCTTCTTAAATAATGGCTAAAGTATCATCAAAGTATCATCAAATTTAGGAGTAATAGAGACAGATGCTGCGCTATTATAAGTATCCCTAACATTCTACTACCATCACCTAAGAAAAGAAATTGGTCGTATATAGGTCAATTTCTTATTCCTTTTGTTCTGTTAAACAAGCCTGGTTTGCCTTGCAGTTACGTCACTGACCGGACATGCAATAAAAGCAAAGTAATGCAGCTTTTCCTTTATCCTCTCTTCGCTTCCAGTTTTAAAGAATTCCTTTATACCACAAATCCTACTTTCCAGACATTGAAGCAGAAGCAGTCAATAGCCAAGCACTTCTTGGTTTCCAGTCTGCTGAATGACACAAATAAATATGCAACTACCGTCATTGAATTGGGTATCAATGGGCCTTCTAGCATCTGGACCCAATTACTACACTGATCGAGGTTCCAGCCCTCCTAGGGAGATTTTATGGAAAAGGGCTCGTTCTGAAGGATGTTGAGCTCCTTGTCGCTGGAAGATCCTGGTATAAGAGGTTTCGAGGTCAATATGTTGTGAATTAAAGGCGTCCCTTCGCAGTGTTGCCAAAGCCACGTGTCATGCCTCCGGTGAAAGCATTGGCAATTGCTGCCATTATAGACGCGATATACAAGCAGCTTTCTGTGGCTGTAACCGGCTGTGCGCGCGTATTTTTTTTTTTTTTTTTTTTTTTTTTCACTATGGGTGTGACCCCTTTTTTCCTGTAAGCTGTGCAGAGATTTTTTTCTTACTGGCTTCCTTAACGAGACCAGTAAGCAAATCCAATTATGATTATGGCAAAGAGTCCGTTAGGTCTACTAAAACTAGTCCAGCAAGTGAACAACATATCTTGCTCAGCTCTCCTCGGGAAATGAATACTCACCTAAGCAAGTAAACATACGCTGTTTGCCAGTCTTATTTTTTTTTTTCAGCTATGCATTATTGTTTCTAATGCTGAATTCAAACATTCTTTCCTTTCATAAATGTAATATTCTCAGGAGCTATGAAATTGCATGAAAACTGGTTCATAAAAATAGGTTTTCTAAAACAGTGAAGTTATAACGTATCTTTTCGTCTTGTTATTAACAATCGAGGGATTCTTAAGAAATTAAATTATATCTTAAGCTTCTTCACTGCACATGAAGAAATATATTTCTAAAATATCACATTTAGAGTTAATTCAAATTGAATTTGCCTAAAAAAAAATAGATATTCCCAAAAAATCCTGTGATATTTCCAAACGGTACACATTTATTGCCCAGACTGTTAAAAATTGACGTTTTTGTTATGAATAACTCGTCTTTAATCACAAGAAAACGAGGTTGTTATATTTTAAAATTTTTAAGTGAAAAAAGATTTGCTTTTTTATTCCCATAATAAAAAGTAGTGACGAGAAAAAAAAAACTGTAATTCAATATTCATTCGTATTCAATTACATAGAAAAAAAATGTTGAAATATATTACAATTTATCTACACTGATAAAAAAATCCGCAATTTTAATCGGAAATTCTCCGTAAAAATATATTGATTGCAGCCGTATTTTGTTAAAATACAGGCGACCGTATTTTTTACCCTGTTTTGTTATTATCTTTATAGGTTGGTGACCATAATATCACTCCACAACGTCAATATATCTGTTTTTAAAATGGTAAATGCCTGGCAACATTTATTTCAGATTTTTACCGTTTTTACGGCAAAATTTTAACAGTGTAGAAGTTCTCAAGATGGTGATAATCTTAAGAAACAGTATATACTATCTTGGTATTCGTGGCTCCTTCATGGATTATAATTTATTCTCTATTTACACCAACTCTCTCTCTCTCTCTCTCTCTCTCTCTCTCTCTCTCCTCTCCTCTCTCTCTCTCTCTTTGATCTCTCACCGCCCCTCATTATCTCTTCGCATTTTTCTTCTCTTGTTGATTTGCTTTGCGCTTTCTATCTC
>NC_090735.1:59987695-59997695 GCF_036898095.1 Palaemon carinicauda
TAAATTATCAATTTTGTTTTTAAAACCATACATAAACCTCCCTTAAAGTAGTCACAAATTTTCAATACGTCTGAAAGTAATGATAAATAAAATACGTGTTAGCTAAGATCATCTCTATTCATTTTTTAACCTTAAAGAAGGCTTATACATGGGTCTCCTTCTATCACATCTAAAACCAAATGTAAGAATGGATTCTAAATAGTCTAAAAGAGTCTTGGAATAAAGTGATTTGGAATTCCGAAGAATTCCAGGATCGGGCCTTCTTTTTTTTCGTTTGCGAAAATAGCTAGCGAGTTAAATTTCTCTTTTTCTTTTATCTGTCCAGCATATTCTCTCTCTCTCTCGTGGCTTAATTGGTGACTTACTGAGGACACACGTTCGATTCTAGTTGTTAGTCGACTGTTGTAAGTTACAGATAGGGTGTAGAGGGAAATGGTAACGAAGAGATGTATACTGTACGTGAGTGTCTCTGTTTCCGTCAAAACACACAAAACACACACACATACTCTCTCTCTCTCTCTCTCTCTCTCTCTCTCTCTCTCTCTCTCTCTCTCTCTCTCTCTCTCTCTCTCTCTCTCTAATAAACACAGATGGTCTTTCTCTGAAATAGACATAATCTTCCTTTCTCTCTTTTAAACATGTTTCTCTTTTTCTCTCTCATTACCACATTTAGTCTTTCTCTTTAATAGACATAATCTTCATTTCTCTCTATTAAACGCATTTATCTCTCTCTCTCTCTCTCTCTCTCTCTGCGCGGCACCAAAAAATAAAAACAATCCAGAACATCTAAAGGAAAAAGAAGAAAATTTGGCTGCTTGCTGATTCATAACATCATCTCGCTCAAAGATTTTATAATTATCAGGTTTCAATTGACATTAAGAATACCATTTCAGGTGTAAGAGTGTTCCTGATTTATGATGTTAAGAATAGTTTCCTCAGGAAGAAGGAATATCTACGACAAATGGATGATAGTATTTGTAACTTGTTTAGTGGTAGACTGATATAAATGGAGAGGATGGCAGCAGTAGTAGTAGTAGTAGTAGTAGTAGTAGTAGTAGTAGTAGTAGTAGTATTGAAGAGGAAAAAGGATGTTTTGTACCCACAGAAAAGCTATGATTTTTTTTCTTTTTTTTTTTTCAAGTTCCTGATTGAGATACTAAATTACCTAAAGGAAATAAATCAGTTACTATTATCATTATAATGGATTTTTGTTGTTGTTGTAGTTTCTTTATTATTGTGTCATCACATTTTCATTCTAATTATTTTCATGTATATATGACCCTACAATTATTATTATTATTATTATTATTATTATTATTATTATTATTATCATCATCATTATTATTATTATTATTATTATTATTATTATTATTATTATTATTATTATTATTATTATTATTATTATTATTTCCCTGCCTTTTTATCATCCAGTATAATATTTCACCAGCCCCTCCCTAAAGTGGATATTGGCCGGGAAGACAATATCCTTTATATTTAATATCTGTGATGAGCATCAGTCGAGAAAGCCATAAAACACCCATTTTATTTTTCTAAAGTGGTGCCGAAAACGGGGGTGGCCATTTTCGTGGAAAATTCGTCAATGTATTTTCTGGGGGAAAAGAAACTGATTTCACGTTTGGAGAGAAAGAAGTTCTCGCTAAAAATAAACTGAACGTTGCGACGAAGTATATAGTTGGATGGGTTTTGTTTGGATGCTCTAAAGGAGAATGAAAGTGTTGACTTAGAGGAATTGGGTGGATTTATTTCTATCTATAAAAATGTGAAATAAAGGGAATTTCTTAATGATTACAAGGAAAATTAGGACAGTATATTTAAAGGAGCTTATTCTTTATATAATAAAGCTGAAATAACGACGTAAGTGTTGTTGTAACAATGTGAGCTTTTTATTAAATACAATGAAAATAATGGCTTAATAGATTTAAAGGAGCTTTATCTTATATAATATGGTTGGAATAAAGCAGGTCCTGGAACAAAGTAAGGTGTAACAAAGTGCGCTTCTTAATAAATATAATTGAATAAATAATTTAGTAGATTTTAAGACACTACTCTTACAGAATAATGCTGAATTAAATTTATAATCTTTATAATGATGAACATATTTATTGTGTAGATTAGTGATTTTTCTGTCAACTTCTACTGGAATGCGGTGTTTTACAATGAAACTTTTACTGCAGCATAATAGCGTTGGCTTCTTTTAAAACTCATAAAGAGAATAAGAACACACTAACTTAAGGGAACTGGGTAAGCTTTATTTAAAAAAAAAAAAAAAAAAAGTATATAACAGTGTAGTGACATAATTCATGAAAGTAATGAAAACTTTGATGGAGTAGAATTGAATACGTATCCAAAGATAATAAAACTCTTGACTCAGTATAGTAAAAGTGAGCTTTATTTATAAGTTTAAATGGAAAGGTGTCCTCTATGACGAGAATGAAATAGTAGAGTGAGCTTTATATCAATTTTGTAATAAAAGTTTTCTTGAAATACACTGAATAGACTGATGTTGTATTGAGGAGTGAGCTTTATTTTCAACTTCTAGGGAATGAGGGACTTTATAAAGGCAATGATCCTTCTGATATAGTATGATTATAAAGCTTTGTTTAAGAGGTCTGCTGGAAGAAGGAACTTTATGACGACTCCCTTTTTTTGGGTGGGGGGGGGGGTTTCTGGGTGTGTATGTGACAGGGCTTTATTTTAAAGTCTAAGTTAGTAAGCTTTATTATGGATTTCTAAAAAATAATAAATATAGTTGTAAATACGAGGTATTGAAATAACAATGACTTTCCTCAAAAAAATATTCATATTTATAAGATTGTCTTTATCTAAATTCTAATCATCATCATCATCATCATCTCCTCCTACGCCTATTGACGCAAAGTGCCTCAGTTAGATTTCGCCACTACCTATCATGAGTTTTTAAATCAATACTTCTCCATTCATCATCACCTACTTCACGCTTCGTAGTCCTCAGCCATGTAGGCCTTGGACTTCTATTAAAAAGGGATATTTTTTTTCATTATTCTGGATATAGCAGAATTACGAATTTTATTTGAAAAAAAGGGGAAATTAATGAAATTTTAAACAAAATGCATTTTGGAATGATAAATAATATACCAACGAAATACGCTTCTAAATCACACAATTACTAATATCCTTCAGTTATTCAATATCATTTCCTCTTTATTCCACTATAAACAATAAACAGACTTTTATTCAATGACGCTATTCATAATACTAAATAATAGATAGAAAAAATCATTGCAAATATCAAGCAGAGTAAATATTAAAAAAAGTCGCGATTTATCAGCATGAATTTTGCACATGATGGAAAAAACGAGCTTTGTCAAAGGAGCCAGTTCTATTTTCTCCGATGCCCGATGTACGTGAAACTTGTTGTTGTTTATGGAGGTACTAATATAGTTATTCATAATATAATTGTTGACCGAGTTTTTATCGTTATTTTTGTCGCTGTAGCTGTAATTTTCAGTAATTTATATCTGTTGATTCTCATAATGACAATAGTCGTGACCATTATTCTAAAATGAATTATGTTGAAATTGTGCAAAACACATCGGTAAATATTATTAAATAGAAAACAGGTATGAAAAAATAAATTGTACGCACACAAACGCACACACACACGCACTCACACACATACACACACACACACACACATATAAATATATATATATATATATATATATATATATATATATATATATATATATATATATATATGTATATATATATATATATGTGTGTGTGTGTGTGTGTATGTATGTGTGTGTGCGTGCGTGTGTGTGTGTGTGTGTGTGTTTTTTGTGTTTGTGTGTCTGTTTGTAACAGAAAAATTATCACTGTCTTATTTTCTCCTAAAGTCACCCAATTTAATAAACTATCTAGAGCAGACAAAACTTTCTGCAAAGCAAGACTTGTAGGAGAGCCTTCTCCTTGGGATGAACCAAACTCAAATCATTGGTCATATGATACTTACTCTCTGCTGGTCCTTGGAACTGTGGCATTTAATTTTCTAGACATAGAACAGACTTTGTTTCTTGAAAGATGTGGTCGTTTTACGCTATGTTTATATGAGGATATTTTTATACATGTATTTATGACCTGTTTTTTCGTCAAAATGGTGACATGGTGTACCAAAGGTTGGTCTTAGGATTAACGATAGCATTTTTAAATTCTTGGGTCAGATGTCAAATAGGAATTTAACCTTTGCCGTAACTTTACGATGTGCTAGTTCCATATTATTATTATTATTATTATTACTATTATTATTATTACTGGCCAAGTTACAACCCTAGTTGGAAAAGCAAGATGCTATAAGCTCAAGGGCTCCAATAGGGAAACATAGCCCGGTGAGGAAAGGAAATAAGGAAATGAATAAATGATGAGAATAAATTAACAATATATCATTCTAAAAACAGTAACAGCGTCGAAACAGATATGTCCTATATAAACTATAAACAACGTCAAAAATATACTATATATATACTTTAAAAAGACTCATGTCAGCCTGGTCAACATAAAAACATTTGCTCCAACTTTGAACTTTTGAGGTTCTACTGATTCAACTACCTGATTAGGAAGATCATTCCACAACTTGGTAACAGTTATATAATGTGCTTACGATCTAAACTTACCTTTTTAGATACTATCTTTATTTACTTGGTTCCAGGTTTGGTGCGCTACAGTGTAGAGCAGTAGGCCGGTTATCTTCATACGGACGATAGTCTCCTGGAAATGAAACTATTATATTCATGAAATTTTTACTGTGAAATTTCATCTAACGATTATGATTTTCATAATGTGGGTATTCCATTCGAAAAACATTTTCATTAGGATTTTGTGATTACTTACAATATTTACAATAATGTGCCATATAAATAAATAAATGACATCCGCAGTATTTTTATTATCATTCTATGTGATTTGCAAGATTCCATGACATAGTTGAATAATACATTATTTCCGGAAATATGCCTCCATTTTATTCAGTATTTCCCGTATGACTCATAATAACATGCTGGGAGCTTGACTCACCAGATTTCACAGGATTATTGTATTTAGATTAGCTCGTGTTTCTTGATGTGTAGCAGATATAATACCACAGTAAGATATATATAAATATATATATATATATATATATATATATATATATATATATATATATATATATATATATATACATATATATATATATATATATATATATATATATATATATATATATATATATATATATATATATATGAGTGCGTACTAGAGAAAGAAGTTTGATAGTTTTTTTTTCCTAAAGGAAATAAATTAGGATTAATAATAGTAGGGAAGCGCTTGGTGCCATATGGGCATGTGGTTCGACGGGGTGCTGATGAAAGTTCTGGGTAAGAGTGTATAAAGTGCTATGGAAGTTTACTGCACATCGTTCGAAGATTGCTCCACCTTACGTGGAACACAAGCTTTTGCGTTGGCAACCCGTAACAGAAAAATTGACTAGCCTGAGAGAGAGAGAGAGAGAGAGAGAGAGAGAGAGGAGAGAGAGAGAGAGAGAGAGAGAATGTATTTATGTAAACAAACATTTACATCATGTATGCGATAGGACGTCTGCGTCGTAGTTGTATCCTATGCAAACAACAATATCCAATCAAAGTACCTACCTACCCTTTGCACACCCACAAGGCGTTAGGGACGAGCTGGTCATTCCCACTCTGCCAGTTAAAGAAAAAAAAAGAAAAAAAAAAACCCACATTACACATGTCAGCAAGAGTCACGAGACAGACATTCGGCCTAACCAGTATCTCTTTAGGCCTATTGACCGTTGGGTTCTTTTTATTTTTCTATTTTTCTTTATATCTGAAGACACTCCCATCACGTCCTAAAGAGTGAGCTGAGGTCGTAGGTTCCGGGGGCGTTCTGATATTTCATATTAGGAAACGAAGCTTGAGGAAATAGAGACATTATCGATAAGTTGAAGGATGGTGAGATAAACAGAGCAAAGGAGAGAAAAAAAAAAACAAGGTATATAATTTGGTGGCAACTGAAATAAGAATAGTAATTGTGTGTGTGTGTGAGAGAGAGAGAGAGAGAGAGAGAGAGAGAGAGAGAGAGAGAGAGAGAGAGAGAGAGAGCATGTCTAAGTTGATGAAGACGAGATTGGAAAAACAAGAATACTGTAAACAGAAATTTCTCTAGGGAGAGAGAGAGAGAGAGAGAGAGAGAGAGAGAGAGAGAGAGAGAGAGAGAGAGAGAGAGAGTGTGTGTGTAAGTTGACGAAGACGAGATTGGAAAAACAAGAATATTGTAAACAGAGAGAGAGAGAGAGAGAGAGAGAGAGAGAGAGAGAGAGAGAGAGAGAGAAAGAGGTTGTAAGTAGATGAAGACGAGATTGGAAAAACAAGAATTCAATAAATAGAGAAATTTCACTTGGGAGAGAGAGAGAGAGAGAGAGAGAGAGAGAGAGAGAGAGAGAGAGAGAGAGATGAAAAATTAAAATCATCCAATTATTGATCAATCAAAAGGTTTCTGTTGTTTGGGTCAAGTCCTATTTTTATTGCATCTAAAACCGAAGGTTTGTACTCTCTTTGCTAAAAGAAAATTCTTGTGATTATCATTGGTTCATTTATACGAAGCTAAATTTTATCACCAGTTTGATAAGTTATCGACAAAGGAAGATTCATTTTCATAATAAAGCATATTTTCTGAAATAATGTGACTTTCTTATCTAAATCTTTAACTCTGCCGTCGCAGTTTTTTTTTTTTTTTTTTTTTTTTTTTTTACATTCATGTAACTGGTGTTTTTCAAATGAGCTTGGCTTTCTTCATTATCACCATCTGTCTGGTAAATCTAAAGATATGCTAAGTGAGAAGGCTTTCTCATCTTTTAATTTTAGCTTCATTATACTTTTATGTATACGTTACTATGTCTTCTTACCATTGCTCCGTTTTCCTTTTTGTGATTTTAAAGAATAGCAGCAAATATTCTGATCAATCTTCATTTACAAATCAGTCCCATTGCGCTTCTTTTGAATAAACACACACTCATTTGGAGTAATACTGACAATTTTTTTTTATTTAAAAACGTATGTAGATAAATAGTAAAAATGGCAATTGTAAATACAGTATATGTAAAGTAAAAAAGAAAAATATTCATGTAAATATACGATGATGTATACGTTATAAATTGTAAGATTGTAAATGTGTATTTCATAATAAAAGGAAAAAAAAATATCAGCAACCCTTGTTGGCAACAACTCACCAAAAAGCGTAAACTCCTGTAGTAAACAAACCCACTATGAAATGTTTTACCCAAATCAAAGTGGATAGAAGGGAGCGAACGCCTTTGACAAAGTCACCTGAGAGAGGAATTGTTTTGACAATTTCACCTGGGAAAGGAATTGTTTATCAAAGCCGTAATAATTTTTCTCTGACTCCATGGTTGGAACATCGGTTGCATTCAGGGCCCGATGCATTATTCATCCGGTGTTCTGACCATGACACAACACACGACAGCTACTGGAAGGCGTCGTACACCTATGGCGATATGCACACTGCGTGTTTGCATGTGTGGCTACAAGGGAGAGAAAGAGGGAAGGAGGGAGGGGGAGGGGGGAATTCGTGGATTGAAATTGTAAAGTAAGAGTCCGTGCTTGCTTAAGGCCATCCCATCTAGCTGTTGGTGTGTGGTTACTTTGGATATATCTGTATTAGGCTGTGAGTTTTTAATATTCCATTTAAATGTTCGATATTTCTGTGAGCTTTGTAATATTTGTGATTTTTTTTTTTAAAAACCTTTCATGTTCTCTAACCACTAATAGGAAAGTTATTTTAACTCTCTCCTTCTCTATATATCTTCCAATTTCCGGTCTTGTATAATTATCTACCTCTCTAACAATCTTTAAACAAAAAGTGTATTTATATAGCAATTTGACTCATATCTATAAATATACGTCTCTCTCTCTCTCTCGGATGGCTGTAGGCTCTAGTTAGCATAATCTATCAATATTAAGCAACTCTCTCTCTCTCTCTCTCTCTCTCTCTCTCTCTCTCTCTCTCTCTCTCTCTCTAAACCGACGACAGGTCCATAAGTTGTAACAAAGCTTAACTTCTCCTTTCCGGGAAAAATAAAGCAAGAAATAAAAAAAGGGGGAAGGAAAAAGTCAGATGACTCGGAATAACATGCAAAACGAGCCTTTGAAAATGCGCTGAAACTCAAGCCTTAAACTTTGAGAATCTCATAAAATTCTCCCAATCCAAGAGAATGAAAGGCCGGGAATGGTTACCCTCCACCTTCATGGGGGGGGGGGGGGTTCTAAGATGGAAGAAGGGTCTGGGGTAGGGGGGGGAGGCAAGGAGGTGACGGGAAGACGACAAGGAGCCAAGGGGATGTTAACTGGGAGCCAAGAGAATTTTCATTATTCACTTAATACATATTCTTAATCGTAATGTGAATCGGAGGCCGAAAAAGAACAAATTACATGGGAAACAAGAGCGGAAATTCATTTCGAATGACAGGCATCAGTTACAGATGTCAGAGAGAGAGAGAGAGAGAGAGAGAGAGAGAGAGAATGAAGCCCATCGGGGTAGGGGTAGCCAGGAGGGAGTTGGGGGGTGATTTTTGTGTGTGGCCAGTGACTATAAAATCCTAGCTGGCAACTTAAGAACCCAAGGTAGGTGAGCCTAAGAGGATGATCACTGGTATGTTGCTCTCGTTTCCAGACTCAACCTCCCCCTACCCCTTAGCCCCCTCATTTAAAAAAAAAAGGTAAAAAGGAAGAATGGAAATTGGGGTAAAAGGACCAAATGGGGAGAGAGGTGGGATCTGGCATTCAAATAGGGTCCTCTGCGCGCCTCCTTGTCCTTCATATCCGAATGGGTCTTTGTCCTGGGTTGGTATTTTATTTTCTTTTTTTCTTTTACCCTTTGATTCACTTTATTTAGGGTTTTTCGACATTTATTTTCTTGAAGGGGTTCTGCCTGCACAAGCATACATTTTTGTGCGTGCGTGGTTATTTGTGGGTGGGGGCAGTGTGTGTGTTGTTCATTATCAACCTACTGATATTATAGTGACGTCAGAAAATGAATGTGTCAAGTGCATATAGAAGTAAAGTTAACTCTCTCTCTCTCTCTCTCTCTCTCTCTCTCTCTCTCTCTCTCTCTTAACGAGCAGAAACATTTCTAGAAATGACTTCAAAAGACAGTTAGGAAAAGAACAAATTTTTATTGACCCATTCTCTTACTACCACTGCGATAACATATTCCCGATGCTTTTCAATTCTCTCTCTCTCTCTCTCTCTCTCTCTCTCTCTCTCTCTCTCTCTCTCTCTCTCTCTCTCTCTTCCTTTTTATTGCCGAAAAGCCAGAGATGCATTCCTCGACGCCTGACGGAGGGCGTGGCTGCAAAACCGGACGATTCTTGCTTTCCCGAGTCGTAAAAAGAGGGAGAGGGAAAAAAAAGATGGTCTTCACCCGATGATCTTCGCTTCGAAAATATTGTGGTAACTTTGGAAGACGGTGCTTGCATCCTTTTAAGAATCACGGAGGCTAATGGAACGATCAAGTGGATTTGCAAAAGCGGCTCTGGTTTTATGGCTGAACACCGGAAGAAGAAGAAGAAGAAGAAGAAGAAGAAGAAGAAGAAGAAACAAGCGACGAAGGAATTGGTTGAAGGGAAATGAAATTGATGAAAATTCGTAGAACATTGGGCTTAGTGTTCGATGTGTATTATGAACAGGATATATATATATATATATATATATATATATATATATATATATATATATATATATATATATATATATATATATATATGTCTGAGAGAGAGAGAGAGAGAGAGAGAGAGAGAGAGAGAGAGAGAGAGAGAAAACTGACCTTACAGGAAGTCCTATTAGAATATGAACTTAGAGTGAAAACAAGAGAAAAAAAAGCAGAAACAAAAGAAATTCAAATAATCTATAGGTCACTAGGGCTATCC
>NC_090735.1:60005195-60010195 GCF_036898095.1 Palaemon carinicauda
TCTCTCTTTTCCCACTTACATTTAAACAATCCTCAGCAGACACTATTGTATCTAAAAAATTATCCTTCTTTCAATTTATCTTATATATATATATATATATATATATATATATATATAAATATTTAGAATGTTTATATATATATATATATATATATATATATATATATATATATATATTTAGAATGTTTATATATATATATATATATATATATATATATATATATATATATATATATATATATATATATATATATTTAGAATGTTTCTTATTGGCTAATTTGAATAACTTCGAATTTTAAATAAGTTTGAACTCGAAGTTCTTCAATTTACTTAAAATTTCCATTCAATTAGAAATTAATCAAACCAATGTTGTAAGTGAACATTATAAGTAATAAGTGGCATTTAATCAACATGTTAGACGTGAGGTTTCAATATTATTATTATTATTATTATTATTATTACCACAAGAAGTACTAGCAACATTAGTAAAATAGAAGAAAGTGTTATCATTATTATTATTATTATTTTTTTTTATCTTTTATTATGAAAATACAATTACATTTTCTTAACATACATTTTTTCCTTTTATAAAGAAATATTCCTTAACAAATTATATTATTATTATTATTATCATGATTATTTTTTTTTTTTTTTTACAAGAAGTTCCAGCAACGTAAGTAAAATGGGAAAAGGATTATTATTATTATTATTATTATTATTATTATTATTATTATTATTATTATTATTATTATTATTATTTCAAGAAATAATAGCAACGTTAGTAAAGTAAAAGAAAAAAGTAGAAAACTTTTACCGATCCAAATAGCCTGAGAATGTGCACTTCTGGACTCCACGTCCCATGGCCAATAACAATTTTCGATATCATTATTTGCTATACGCCACAAACTACTTTCACTTCATTATTGATTAAATCTGTGTCCATTCTGTTGGCTGCTCTTTGGCCAATGGCTAAGTAAATTATGTTAATGCTCTTGGTATTTGGCAGTGACGTGACTTTTGCGTGTTTGTGTGTTCGCGAACAACTGCAGGGGAGAAGTAACGTTGGTCAGCTGTAATGTTAAGGCTGCTACTTTCCTCATAATCGAAATAAAGATAATTTATTTTTATAGTTTATTTACACATACGTGTGTTATAATCTATAATAATAATAATAATAATAATAATAATAATAATAATAATAATAATAATAATAATAATAATAATATGGAGAGTCACTAAAAGGTTAAAATACTTATATATGAACGACGATAGGCCAATTACTTATATGGAAGACTAATTCTATTCTACCTCACTTGAAGTAAGGTAATCTCTCTCTCTCTCTCTCTCTCTCTCTCTCTCTCTCTCTCTCTCTCTTTACTATCGATATTTACCCCTATGAAAATTACATACAAACCTAGTATGTTATCAAGCTAAAGTACAAGTACACCAATACGTGAAATTGCTCTCGTTAGCGTAAAAAGCTTTCTTTTTTTAACACGGATTTTTACTTATGGGTCAAGTTGGAAAGAATTGAGTCTCTTCTCTTGTTGCGCTATAAACAAACACTCGTATGATTGTGTTAATGTTTTGTCTATTGACTGTGTGTTCTACTGCGCTTGTATTTTTATCGCAAGAATTATCTTTCACGTATGAGACAAAAAACTTATGAATTCAACAAAAGTTCCAAGTTTGTATTGTAACCATAAGAAGTCTATATAAAAGGAATCGTATATCCCACGGATAAATTTGATCACACAAATATATGTATATTTGTCCTAATAGAAAATTTAGAAAGATATAAAGGGAAGGAAATATTATATATAGATAATAAGCTTCACTTGGAAGCCATTATCATCATCGTCTCCTCCTACGCCTATTGACGCAAAGGGCTTCGATAAGATCCCAGAGAGAGATATGAAGATTTTGATTGGTGACTTCAATGTTGAAGTTGGAAGGACTAATCAAGGTATAGGGAATGTGATGGGCAGCAATTATAAGAAAATTAATAACTACAGGGATAATGTCGATAAATTTTATAGGATATCTTTGCCTTTTCCTTATCTAAAGATCTTATCGTCTTTACCCAAATAAGTCCCGAGAGAAAAATGAAATAGTTAAGCTCAACCACAAAATGTCTTTAAATAAGTTACATAACGAATTGATATTTTAGATTTATTTTCATAAATATATTTTCACTACAAAGATTTTAAAAAGTGTGTGTGTCTTTTTTTTAATTAATTCCTGTGTCTTTGAAGGTAGATGAAAATATCAACAAGGTCATCATTATCACCATCGTCATCTCCTCCTAAGCCTATTAACGAAAAAGGGCCTCGGTTAGATTTCGCCGGTTGTCTTTATCTTGACCCTTTAAATCAATGCTTCTCCAATCATCATCTCCTACTTCACGCTTCATAGTCCTCAGTCATGTAGGCCTGGGTCTTCCAACTCCTCTAGTGCCTTGTGGAGCCCAGTTGAAAGTTTGGTGGACTGCGAAGATCATGCCAAAAGCATTTCCATCTATCACTCGTACGTGTCGAAACTAGATATCATTTTGATAAAAAAATGCAGCTTTCTCATTGAAAATACCATCTTCGATACAAAGGAAAAATAAAGATAAAAGTTTTCCTTCAATCAAGAGGGGACGCGATATTTACTTACATTATCTTATGTCAACATTTTCAGGGATATGAATAAGTACTTGTGGTTTGACTCCGGCGTCTGTTAAAATTGAAAACTTTGATATTCTGATTTCATATGATTTTATGTGATTTATTCGTATTTTATGTAGGCTCAAATTCCAGAATATAGAGATTCATTTGTGATAAAATTGCAAAATCCATTATGATTTCAGAAACCAAATATCAAAATTGGTTTTATCAACTTAATTTTTATAACCATATTAAATTAAAAATCCATATATTTCATGTGACTATTTTGTTTAAGTTCCTGTAGTATTTTCTGTGGCCTGATTTTGAATTCAATTTACAGTTCGAAATTCCAAAGACATTCAAGTGTGACCAAATTTCTTAATAATTTTTGTAACCTGATTAATTAGAATTTGAATAAAAATTTCAAAATATAAAATTTCAACTTCAGTAACACTACTTTTGATCGAATTATACAGTCACTAGATATTTTGTAAATTAAATTATTAACATCACTTTTGATGGAATTATTTACAAATTTTAAAAATAAAAAAATTTAAATTCACCCCCGAAACCGAATTCCTGAATCACCTCCCTGTAACATATAACGTGACATCGAAAGCACTTTCCTGTAACATGTAACATGAGACTGTCTGCACCGCCCCATGACGCGACTGGTTTCCGAAATAACTTTTCCAGTTCAGCCAACTTTTTGCTTCCATCTTAATTACGATCAATACTAAATTAATTGCTTTCAAACGCTTTCATTACCAGCGCACTTAGTTCATAATGAGAGCAACGGTCTCATCTGCATCAATCATAATATTATTATTCAAAGATTTGAAGGTATAAAGGCCTCTCATGAATGGTAGAGGGAAGGGACGATACCCCAGAGACTGACCCTATATACATATGATAAGCTCCCAAGCCCCTTCACCAACCAGAATAGGACCAGAGAGAGTCAGGCAATGGCTGCTGATGACTTTGTGGATAGATTTGCAGGATTCCCCAAATCCCCCATTCTTAGTTCACAAGGATGTTGAGATTGCAGATACAAAAAACTATCGAGCTTAAGTGGGATCTAAAGCCCAGTCTGACAGATCGCCTAGTACAGACGTTTCCAATAGACTACCACAACCCTTGAAAATTCTTGTATCATAAGATAAGATATGATATGAATTATTTCACTGATTAAGCATTAGTCCAGCATGAGTCCCTTTCTAGTGACTACCGCTAAATTGTGCTAATGTCTTGGATTGGAACCAAATCCTGATGTGGACCTTATGGAGTCGGATTAGTTAACAGAAACGGTATTTTTATGAATCTTGGGGTTCTTTCCACTTACCTGTGTATTGGTCAGAGGCGAAGAGACTAATCCCAGGTTGGACGACAGCAAGTCAACACGTGGATATATTAGACAGTAGTTCATATATATATATATATATATATATATATATATATATATATTATATATATATATATATATATGATATATACTGTACATATATATATATATATATATATATATATTACACACACACATATATATACACACTATATATATATATATATATATATATATATATATATATATATATATATATATATATACATATTTATATATATGTATATATATTCATATATAAAAGTGCGTAAATAAATATATGTATATATATATATATATATATATATTCATATATAAAAGTGTGTGTATATATATACATATACATACTAATTACTAATATATATGCATATATATATATATATATATATATATATATGTATATATATGTATATATATGTACTAATATATATATATATATATGTATATATATATACATATATATGTATATATACATATATATATATGTGTATATATATCATATATATATACATATATATACAGTATATATATACACGCACACACACACATATATATATATATATATATATATATATATATATATATATATATATATATATACATATATATTGCTTTTTACCCAAGAATCATACTTATCTCTGCTTAGAAATCATCATCAACTTTTTTATAGCTTAATTGAATAAATTTCCAAGTCTTATATATAACCAACGACAAGGACCCTCGATATTTCCCAAGTCAATAGCTTCCATCTGAGAACGCCCCAGGAACAATTTAACACACAAGTGGGGAAGAAGCCCTCGCCACTGACTGACCACAGATTATCTTTGTTTATTCGCAGCGATAAGAGAGTCGTTGTGTGTTTGGTTAAGCGAGGCCTCACAGATTCTTGGGCGCTTTGTCATCTGTTGGGGACTTATCACTTCAGACAGTTACTACTGGGAGCTTTCGAGTTGTTGTGTCTGTGACAGGCA
>NC_090735.1:60015195-60027695 GCF_036898095.1 Palaemon carinicauda
GTAAAAGTTCTTCTTAGAACAGTAATCTTCATAATTTATCAGCTCAGTAAGTGCCATCTTGAAGGCACTAAATCATAATAAGAAGAATGCAACTAATATAAAAATAAAATTGTGGTTAAACCATACTTTATATTACTAATACTTAATTTTCCAAACTATTCCCTATCATGGTTAGTTAAGTAACTGCCCTCTTGCTTCTTTCACCTTATTTTCTTATCAGATAAAAATAAAAACATGCCATGATTTAGTTTCTTCACACAACAACAACAACAACAACAACAAACGCCGCCGTTTCTAGTCCACTGCAAGGCAAAGGCCTCGGACATGTCAATTTATGTCTGGGATTTGGCCAATTTACATCACCATGCTGGCCAGTGTGGATTGGCGATGGTGGGAGATTTTCGTTTTATTGCTTACATCAAACCAACCTAGTATGGGTGACCCTGTTTGGTACAGGTTGACTAATCGCAACTCAGAAATTTATATATATATATATATATATATATATATATATATATATATATAGTATATGTATGTATGTATGAATGTGTGTGTGTGCGCGCGCCCGTAAAATTTATCGAGAGCTACAGGTCACTATACAAAATTGAAGAAATCAGATCTCCGATATTTTACAGAATTACCTAGAGACCACGATTGGCTCTCTCACGCTGAAAGAACAGTCGTAGAGATTCGTAAAGAAACCTAAGAATTCCAAAGTGCATTTTATTACAGTGTAGAAATTAGGGTTAGAATGAATCAACGTAGGTCTGCTGATAAAAGACAAACACACTGTAAGAAAGAAAAGATTTATTACAACAACGCTACTGATGCAACAAGGGAATTGTGTAAAAAAAAAAAAAGATAAGAAAAAAAAAAAACTTAAATTCATATGAAAATTTTAAACATTCCGTGAAAAGTCCGTATTGGAAACGCACGTAACTTAAAGTGCCAACTAAAAGATTGATTTAAAAAAAAAAATCCAACTGAAATTGATGTAAAAAATTCTAAAAATTCCGAGAGAAGTCTATATTGGAAACACAAATGGTGAAAAATAACAACTTAAAGATCGGATGTCGCAAAAATTCCACATTTGATAACCTGTGTAAACAGAAAATTCCACGTATGTAAAATACACGGCGTGAAAATTCCACCCTTGTGGAACCACCCCTAACGAAATCTCTATCCCCTACCTATGGATTGTATTCCCCTCCCCTCCACTCCATCTCCCCCAAACCACACGAAAAGTCCCTGATCGCAAATTCGGCGTTGCATCAAACTGCAAATTCAACGGAATCAAGCAATTGATCCCTGTTAATTAGATGAGCACACAGCATCAGAATTTAGATCAAAAAGCTTTCGGGCAATTTTTGAGCTCGTTAGTACTAAGTCTATGGTGAAATTGTTAGTGAATGCGTAACTGAGATACGTGTGAGGTAAAGGCTTAGTTTGTTTGTTCCTTTATTTTGTGTTTATTTGCTTATTTATTTGTTTGTTTATCTATTTCTATATTTATATATTCACATAGTTTTTTGTATGCTTGTTTATTCTTACCGAATATATAAAAAAAAGGGATTAATAACATGCTTAATTTAAGTAGACTATTGTTGATTTTTTTTTTTTTTTTTTTTTTTGCGAAATAGATTTTTATTTACTAGGAATATCCTGTTTCAATTAGACTTTGATTACAATTCTATTTGTATTTGAGGGCTATTTACAAACGTTTCGAAAACTATTCAAGAATAAAGTTCTATAAAAAATTCTTCATAACTACTCGCGGCAGTCTTTTTGTTTTGATGAAGTTTGCGTATTTTCTCTTATCAATAGTGTTTATTTGAATTCTTCTGTTTTTCTCTTATCAAACTTCTTTATTTGAAGTCTTCCGTGTCTCATTTTACTAACCGTGTTTATTTAGAGTATTCCGTATTTTCCTATATAAACCGTGTTTATTTGAAGTCTTCCGCATTCCTGCTATCCAACTTCTTTATTTGAAGCCTTCCGTATTTACTATTATCAAATATCTCTATTAGAAGTCTTCCGTATTTCTTCTTATCAAACAACTTTATTTGAAGTCGTTCACATTTCCTCATATTAACCGTGTTTATTTCAAATCTCTTATTTCCTCTTAATCCCCAAGACTTTATAAAAACGTAAAGGCTCCCACAGGGTACTTCGATCTCCATCCCCTCGTCCTTCAGAAAAACCTAAATTAATAAACGAATAAACAAAAACACAACACCCCTATTTGGGCGTTATAAATAACTCATCGCTCAAAACAGCCCCTCGCCGTCAGTCAACCTAAACAAGGACGTATCGCCCGAGGTAATCATTTGCAATATATGACCCAGGCCGAGGTAGACACTCACCCTAATCGGTCATACGTATTATGGATTAGTTATGACCGAAGCAAACGAGGCATGTGGTTTCCCACTGCGTCTTCTATGGCCGTTAGTGACTGCATTACTATCTTGGTTATCAAAGGTTTGTATGATTTATATCAGGGGATGTAAATCACCTAAGAGTAGATATTTGATTAAAGCCTCCGTCGTATTGAAACTTTAATTCCAGTATCTAGCCACAATCATTTCAGGAGTGTATAGTTGCACCGTTTCCTTTGAAACAATTAAGACAGAATTAATGTAGAGATGGATTTCTTCTTGAGTTAGTGGAATTCCTCATGTAGTCAGTGGTTCCTCTAATATTTGTGGCTCCATGGTACACACACACACGTGCGCGCGCGCGCACACATGCATATACTGTACATATACATAAATAAATAAATTTATTTATATATATATATATATATATATAGGTATACAGTATATATATATATATATATATATATATATATATACATATATATATACATATATATATATATATATATATATATATATATATACATGTACATATATATATATATATATATATATATATATATATATATACATACAGTATATATATATATATATATATATATATATATATAAATATGTATATATATACATATATATATGTATATATATATATACACACATATATATATATATATATATATATATATATATATATATATATATATATATATATATATATATACACATGTGTGTGTGCTATTCATAGGACGTCATCCAAAGTCTTTATAGACCTTGGTCTTTACTGTTCTCGACAGCGTCCGTCTCTGAAGACGTCTTAAACAAATGAAATAAAATGACGAGATAACATTTCATCCCATGTCTAACACTGTTCTACATAACATAATGACACCTCTTGTCCTTTTCCTTTTGCAAACCCTTTATTTGTTTCATTTATTTGTTGTATTTTTTTACGGTTGAGCGATGTGGGGATAGAGGGAGAAAGAACGCTATAATCATGTAATTCAGCTCCGACAGAAAACAGCACGAGAAACTATTATGGACTTTAGCAGTCATATAATTTGGCAGATCTTCGTATTGTACAAGTGTCCAATCTTTCTTTCCTTATTGCTTACAAAACAGATGTGTACGTGCAGACACGAGAGAGAGAGAGAGAGAGAGAGAGAGAGAGAGAGAGAGAGAGAGAGAGAGAGAGAGAGAGAGATTGCTTATAATTCCTTATCAAATTGATGTTTCAACAGAAACCGAAAAAGGGAGACATAAGCGGTTTCTTCATTACTGCTTTATTAGTTGTTAAGTTGCCTTTTCAACGGCAATGAGAGAGAGAGAGAGAGAGAGAGAGAGAGAGAGAGAGAGAGAGAGAGAGAGAGAGAGATAAACTTCCACAGTCAGATTTGTGCTTAAGTGTTTTCAAGTTGGGTAAGTGGAGGAGGAGAGAATGAGTTTACCCAGTGTTTGTTAAACTTCCATTGACAATGTTATCAGTGTATGAGTGTAACCAAACTACTCTCACAACAACAGAGAGAGAGAGAGAGAGAGAGAGAGAGAGAGAGAGAGAGAGAGAGAGAGAGAATAGGGTAGTGCGTTCCTGTTTGTATGTGTGTGACCGTAAGGCATTTGCTTCCAACTATAAGGCTAGGATCACCTCCTATCCCCCCCCCCCTCCCTGGTCAGAATGAACCTTCGCTGAGCCACCATTTTGTTGACCATAAAACGGGTCCCAACTCCCTTCCTCTTGGCAACGTTCTCCGTAGACCAGAAGACCATTTGGTCTTCGGTCTCATCACGCCTGACACTCGCTCGCTGTTCCACACAAAGACATTGTTGAGATGATTCACTTTTGCGTTCTAGTGACTGCAGATTTGGTTATTTATTCAGTAAATAAATGCAACTATATGTAACGGTATTGGTTAGAAAGAATTGCATACATGTATGCAAACATTCATTCATAAACGCATGTGTATGTACTTGCTGTGAGTTCTTGCTTATTCAGAATCACTCGTATAAATAAATGCAACATGTATCTGCGTATGATTATGATGACAATAATAATTGAGATCGTTCATTTTCATACACCGACAATGCTGATAATGACTAAAACATCTATCACATATCGATAAACGCTGTACTGTTCAACCATCAAGAAAAAAAATAACATTCCTTTGAAACTAAAAGTTTGAAAGTTTATTTTCTTCTTCTCTTCCCGTTTTTTTTTCTTTTTTTTTTTTTTGTGGCACAAGAAATGATACCCTCCACTGCGCATGCGTGACCGCATCATCGAAGGTCATCCCCATAACGCAACCCGGATCGCCAAGATGAAAAGAATGGGAACAATAAACCCGTATTATGTTACCGGCGATTCCTCAACTTCTTGTTTGTTTTTCGCTATTCAAGAAGGAAAAGGAGAAATAAAACTAGGAGGAAGGGGAGGAGGACATTAGCACAAATGAAAGACCAAAGGGAAAAGATTAATGAATGCGGGTTAGAGGCAGAAAATGGGAGTTGAGAGAGAAGAGTTTTAATACTTTAGACAGGTTAGGCGCGAGAACCGAGATAAATGAACAGGTGTCAGGGGATAGACGGTCACCGCATTAACCAGCACACGGCTTGCTACTTACAAAAGAGAGAGAGAGAGAGAGAGAGAGAGAGAGAGAGAGAGAGAGAGAGAGAGAGAGAAGGAATGGACAATGTCTGATTGGTGGGGGTTAACTTGTAAATACCCAGAAGCCAAAAGTTGTTTTGGAAAGTATTGAGTATTTCTTTTCCAACTTCATTCCGATTGTCGGTTCTCTTTGGATATTTTTTTTCGTTTTGAGAATTATTATTGATAATCGGTTAATGTTTAGTTAAATACAGGTCAAGGTATTTAAACTGGATTCTAATTTATTAAATCCTCTATTAACCTAATATTCTTATTCGTGTTATATGTTTATTAGGGAGTTTCATTAATGGTAATATTTGTTTTATTAATTGTTTGTGTACTTTGCCATCTTTGAAATTTCTTAACTCTGTGTTATGTCTAACTTTGAAAAGTATTCCCCAACATGTCAGCTTAAAAACAGGATTCTTTTTTAATTCCATTTCTAGATCTAATTCCAGTTCCTGAATTCTCAACTTACAAAGGAAAAAGAAAATAAATGTTTCTTTTACTGAAAGGCGAGTGGTGATTCTATTGTTATCGGAGAATATTTATTGTTATTATCTATTAAAAAGAAAATAAAAAAAAAGAAATTAATACGGAAAAAATTACCGACTAATTGAAACAGAAATGAAAACTACTCTTATTTCCGTTGTTTAATCTCGTTTGTATATTTTTCCAGTGACCTAATATACCCTAATGAAGACTAAAATAAAAGAATGTGTTTGTATAACGTTTCCTTCCACTGCCTCATTAAACACGAAATAATTCTTCCCTCATTAGGAAAACAATAGTCGTTACTCTTCTCTTTCCAATTGCCATTTCCCATTCCTTCCGCACCAGAGTTTTCCCAAGTTTTTTCCCGCCGACCGGAAGGAAGGAAAGACAGATATATTACAGCAAGTCTCGATTTATTTTCGTTCAAAAGGCACCTTGTCACCTCCCATTCCGGCCAATGCTTCCGATAACTCTACTTTGGGTGATTCTAATTCCAACGAGTTCTAAGAAGAGCTCGTTTCGTTCTTATGGGTAATCTTCAGTGCAGAATTTTACTATGGGGAATTTTCTTAAGGTACCCTTAAAGGACATTTTATGATCTGGGCACTATTTGTGGTTGTTTCTCTTCAAGGGTATTACTTAAGGTCATACTCTGATGTGAGCATTATTTGGGGATATTTTTGGTCGAGCCGTATATAATGGAGGTTATGTTTGCTCTGACCAGAAAGAAATTCAACGGTCCGATCATTACTTTACGACATGATCTTATTTGCCCACATGAAGACATTTTCTTTTTCTGACCACTAGAAATTTTTTTTACAATAAGACCACTAATTAAACATATTATGGTCTGACCACAAATAAAGAACGTTTTCTGGTTTGACCGCAGCTAGACTAAAAATCCGTTAACTGCATAAGGACATTTTATATAAGTAAGTATATAGGCACGTATATATGAATGTGTTCGTGTATAGTTGTATGGGTAGAAAGAAGACCAATAGTGAAACATATTATGGTCTGACCCCAAATAAAGAACGTTTTCCGTTGACTGCATAAGGACATTTTATTTATATATGTATATAGGTATGTATATGTATATGTGTATGCTTGTACATGTAGAAAGACAAAGTGAAGATGATAACAAAGACAGTTTCTAAATAGTGAATGACCTTTTCAGAGATGCTCAAATTGGTTTCTTCAACAAAAAGTTCTCAAAAAACGTACGTCAAATTATATATCATTCCAAGTTCAAGTCATGGAACCATCAATTACCGTCTAAATCCACGGGTGAATTGATAGACAGACATTGTAGAGACAGATACCCTGATGGACAGGTCAAGAAGTATATCATAGATCTGAGATTTTTGTCAGCATAGAAATATAATTCTATAACAAATTATATATCGAAACTAATCTCATATATTATATATACAATATTAGAGGATATTAGATATATCTCGATAAGCATATGAAAGATATTTGAAATTGTATCCAAATGTATTGTAGTATGAAAATATTAGAAATATAAGGTATTTACTCTGCGAGATTGTATCAGAAATACATTGCATTAAACTTATTCTGATGAATATTTATCATGTGGAGTGAATTGGAATAGTGAAACGCATGAAAATACATATATTAAAATAACAAAGATATTGAGGATATCAGAATATGCATCATAAAATAATAACAAAATATTAAAAAGGAAAACAAAATTAGGTCACCAAAAGCAAAATAATTTTTCTCCAAGTCATTGAAATATAATTCTCATTCGTAAGAAAATAATAGAATTACTTGACCATTAGTATTTTTCTCCTATTTAGAGGATCAATCATTTTGAAGATAATGAAAAATAATTAATATCCTGCATAAGCCAAAGAGGTTAATTTAATCTATTTGCAAACCAGCATTAGATGTAATCATAGTTTATCAGTCCTAACTAGGGCATAAATGAATGCAGGAAATTTTCATTTCTTTTATTTTGAAGCCAAATAAAGACATTTGGTTGCCTAAAAATCAAGCAGTTTTAGGATTATCTAGAAATGACGTTTCTTATTCTGTGCGATCGGCTTTTGTAACTCAGGCTTAACTAGCTTTCAAGACAGCTATTGATTTCACTACCGAGAGAGAGAGAGAGAGAGAGAGAGAGAGAGAGAGAGAGAGAGAGAGAGAGAGAGAGAGAGAACTGAGAAAAACTCAGATGCAGTTTGAAATACTTGGCGGTGGTTTCTATCAATTTCGTTATTATTATTATTATTATTATTATTATTATTATTATTATTATCGTTTTTATTATTATTATTATTATTATCATTATTATTAGCTAAACTACAACCCTAGTTGGAAAAGCAGAAAGCTATAGCCCAATGGCTTCAACAGGGAAAAATAGCCCAGCAGGAAAAGGAAATAAGGAAATGAATAAACAATATAAGAAGTAATGAACAATTAAAATAAAAATATTCTAAAAACAATAACAACATTAAAACAGATATTTCAGATTGTAGGAACTTCGCATTATATTTGGAGAAGACTGAATTCTAAGGCACGTGACTCATTGCTCTTCCTGCCAGGACAAGAAGCAGGTTATTGCTAAGTTGTTAGTCACCACGTCACCACTTCCCGAACACGAGTGTTCCGTATATATACAGGCCTACTTATCAGTCAATTTATCTAAATGCATACACACATACATATATACAAATTATATATATATATATATATATATACATATATATATATATATATATATATATATATATATGCACACACACACACACACACACACATATATATATATATATATATATATATATATATATATATGTGTGTGTGTGTGTGTGTGTGTGTGTACTGTATGTGTGTAAAAGTCATTTCAAAAGTATCAATTGAGTGAGAGAGAGAGAGAGAGAGAGAGAGAGAGAGAGAGAGAGAGAGAGAGAGAGAGAGAGAGAGAGAGAGAGAGAGAGAGAGAGAGATACTTGAAAATACCTTAAAGCCGTATTTGCATTGGAAGGGACTTGGCCCAGTGAGAATATTCTTGCTTAAGACAACTAGCTTTGGAACACAAATTCTACATCTATACAAATAAAGCGGGCAAGATAATTGTATATATATATATATATATATATATATATATATATATATATATAATATAATATAATATAATATAATACAACAAATGCAGCCGTTCCTAGTCCACTGCAGGACGGAGACATCAGACATGTCCTTATTCACGTTTGGGATTTGGCCAGTTCTCATCACCACGCTGGCCACTGCTAATTGGTGATGGTGGGAAACTTTAATCTGATCGCTCACCGCAAACCACCCTAGTATGGGTGGCTTTGATAAGTGAAGGTTTGGCGATCATGGCGATACACAAACTTTTCACCAACTTTAGTTTTGAATGCGTACGTGTATGTTTGTGTGTGTGTGTATTTGTGACATCTTTACAAAGGAAATAGCTATCTAGAAAATACGATCAGGCTTGAAACTTTTCACAATAAATAAAGAAAAATACGTCATTTCAGTCAAGGAAATAAGTATAAATGTTTACTCCAAAGAAGCAAGAAAGATTTAGAGTTTAATGTTGATGAAAACGTATTTTAGAGTATTCCTACAATCAGGAACAGTATCAAGTCTTTTTGACGTAAATTGAAGTGAAGCATTTGTATAAAATAAGGAACTAATTGATATCAGTATTGATTACATATGTAATCAAGTTTAAGGACTTTCTATATCTCGAATTTAAAACTATAATACTCATCATGGATGTAAATTTTAAATTTTGAAGCGAGGCAATTAAACTTTATAACACCTTTAACACGGTAAAATAAAGCCCAAATACTTTGACTATGGAACGAACAAAACTAATCATACTTGGCATGGGAATAAAATTATATTTTTAAAGAGAGTTAATGAAGTACAACTTCATAAAGCCAGTCACTATGGAGTAAACCAAGTTGAAAGGTTTCAGTAAAATTATGGCGTTTTTAACTTAATTGTTATTATGATTACTAGCTAAGCTACATCCCTAGCTGGAAAAGCAAAATGCTATAAGCCCACGGGCTCCAACAGGGAAAAATAGCCCAGTGAGGAAAGGAAATAAGGAAGCAAATAAAAGATATACTTGCAAGTTAGAGAAAGCATTCTGAGTTTCTTAGCAATAAAACTTAAAACCACATACCGAGAAAGTTCAGCAAAGTTAATACATAATAAAGACCATTCTAGGTAACTTAAAAATGCCACTTTTAACCTCTACGTAACATGAAATTGAAACGATGTTCAATAAAGCCTTCGCCATACTATTATTATTATTATTATCATTATTATTATTACTTGTTAAGCTACAACCCTAGTTGGAAAAGCAGGATGCTGTAGGCCCACGGGCTTCAATAGGGAAAATAGCCCAGTGAGGAAAGGAAATAAGGATATTTTAAGAACATTAAAAACATTAAAATGAATATCTCCTAAATAAACTATAAAAACTTTAATAAAACATGAGGAAGAGAAATAAGATAGAATAGTGTGCCCGAGTGTACTCTCAAGCAAGAGAACTCTAACCCAAGACAGTGGAAGACCATGGTACGGAGGCTATGGCACTACCCAAGACCTGAGAACAATAGTTTGATTTTGGAGTGTCCTTCTCCTAGAAGAGCTGCTTACCATAGCTAAAGAGTCTCTTCTATCCTTACCAAGAGGAAAGTGGCCACTGAACAATTACAGTGCAGCAGTTAACCCTTTCAGAGAAGAATTGTTTGGTAATCTCAGTGTTGTTAGGTGTACGAGGACAGATGAGAATATGTAAAGTATAGGCCACACTGTTCAGTGTGTGTCTGTAGACAAAGGGAAAATGAACCGTAACCAGAGAGAAGGATCCAATGTAGTACTGTCTGGCCAGTCATAGGACCCCATAACTCTCTAGGGAAATAAACCCAAAAAAGTGTCTGTAAAGGGGAAAGAAAAGCCCAGGAAATAAAGCCAAAATTTCTCTGTAAAGAGAAATGTAAACCCCAGGAAATAAACTCAAATGTTCTCTGTAAAGAGAAAAGTAATGCTCAGGAAATAAACTCAAAAGGTCTCCGTAAACAGGAAAGTAAAGCCCAGGAAATAAAGACAAAAGTTCTCTGTAAAGAATAAAGTAAAGCCCAGGAAATAAAACCAAAAGTTCTCTGTAGAGAGGAAAGTAAAGCCCAGGAAATAAAGCCAAAAGGTCTTTGTAAACGGGAAAGGAAAGTAAAGGCAAACACTATCTCCGTCCTCCGAGGTTGACCCCCAAAGAGTTCCTTTGGAGACTCCACGAAATACATTGCCTGTTGCTCATGCATTGTGGATTTATCCACACGGAAAATGGTGTTGGTCATCATCATCATCTCTGAGAGAGAGAGAGAGAGAGAGAGAGAGAGAGAGAGAGAGAGAGAGAGAGAGAGAGAGAGAGAGAGATGCTGGAGGACAAGCCGCAGCTGTCTTTCCTCACAAATACTAATTAGCATATGAATGGAGACCAATGAAATATATATATATATATATATATATATATATATATATATATATATATATACATATATATATACATACATTTATTTATTTATATATATATATATATATATATATATATATGTATGTATATATATATATATATATATATATATACTGTATATATATATATATATATATATATATATATATATATATATATATATATATATATATATATATATGCGTGTGTGTGTGTGTGTGTGTGCAGACAAATAGATATATAGGTAGACGGAAATATATATCGCTAGATCTATTACATAATCCTCATCTCTATAACGAGTAGAAAATATATGAACATTCTGAACAATCATGCTTGATTCCTTCATGAAACCGAACAAAGAAAAATTAAATAGAAAATAAAGCAGAAATAATCTGTATATAAACTACAAGTTGAAGAAAAAGAACTGAAGAATTTTCTACCAAGCAAACACAGACATACACACAAACGCACAAATTTGCATGGATTAAAGGCGCACACACTTAGACACGCCGACACAAGTTTGAAGGCTTAAGGATTAAGACACACACAGACACGAAAGTGGGGTGGGGTTGGGGTGGGGGGTGGGGGTCAGGATAAATGTAATCCAACGCACCCAATCATCTGCGGAATTTCTCACTTTGAGAAAGAACGGAGAAACCAAATATAAGAAGAGAAAAACAAAGAAATGAGAGGAGCATTTACTCCATCAAAAGGAGAAAAGGAGTAATTGATGAAAGGAAGGAAAATTGTGTTCGTTCAAGCGAAAGTTTCTCCCCCTTTTTTCCCAGTGTCTTAATTATTATCCTTCTTCCTCTTTCTTTGTTCTCAGCTCTGCCCTGAGTCCCTGGAGAGAGCAAAAGGACACACACACAAACACAATCCTTGATTGGAACGACAATGATGCGTTAACTAAGCATACATACATAGTGTATAGATACATACATATATACACACATATACATACATATACGAGTGTATATATATATATATATATATATATATATATATATATATATATATATATATATATATGAGGCTCTTTGTGTCAATAGGCGTAAGAGGTGGTGATGATATGCATATATATATATATATATATATATATATATATATATATATATATATATATATATATATATATATATATATCCCTTTCTGAGTGGGGATGCCTTATCGCGGTGAAAGGGTTTGCGTATCGCCATCATCAGCAATGCTGCACTAGTCGGGGCCACCCATTCTAGGTTGATTTCCTGTAAGCAAATAAATCTCCCACCATCACCGATCCACATGGCCAGCATTGTTGTTGAAGACATAATAGTCCTTGCGGTCAAGCACGGGCTTTGGCAATTCTACAGCCCGTAGTGTGTCCAGCGTGCTGATGAAAATAGCCAAAACCCCAGACATAAATAAAGACACGTCTGAGGCCTTTGTCCTGCAAAGGACAAAAACAGCTGCAATAGTTGTTGTTGTTGCATATAGG
>NC_090735.1:60032695-60040195 GCF_036898095.1 Palaemon carinicauda
TAAATGAACTTCAATTCTCTATTAAATGTCAAAGCTTAAGAATACCCGTTTGTTTTCATATCTATTCATCATATATTTCATAATATTCATTAACTTTCAGATAAACATTAAAAACACTTGAAAATTTAATTGAAAAAAAAAATTCATTAAGTGAAAAAAAAATCTAAATATTAATTACATTGAAATAAAATAAGCAAATACATGAAATTGGGTTTTAAGAAAACGAAATAGCCCATTGTATTTTATTTACACATCAATATATATATATACACACAACATCTTACAAAAGAAAAATCATCCTGTGTAAAAAAAAATATATTTACAAGTTTAAATAAGATGTATATGACTTTGGTATTATCACAGATTAAGTGGGCAAACTCTCTCGCTCGCGCGCGCAGTACAAAACAGCAGTACATTTGTAATATCTTTCCTTAATAAACTGGACGTAACACTGATGCAGCTGACAAGCGTTTGACGTACTCATTGATTGGGTTGTTTATTTTATGACTCACTTTCACACAATTATTCATATATATATAACTGCAACAATAATCAAAAAATATTTTCAAAAACATTGTATAGTACATAGCACATTTCATAATAATAGTACATTTCTGAAGAAAAAATTATGATCAACTAAATTTTTCTTTTAAAGTGTCATCCAAATAAAAAAAAATATGAAACACATGTATCTGCAACCAATTGTCTAAAAAATGACATCACTTTTTCTTTTACAGATATCAGTTAAAATTAGTTAAAAATCATATTTTTCTTGGAAAAAAAATAATTTAGCTGCAACTGCTGACACCGGCACTGATTTGACTGACAGAAATTAGACAGTTCTGAATGCAAGTAGACAAGATTTTTAGACAGTTCTGACTGCAAGTAAACATGACTTTTAGACAGTTCTGAATGGAAGTAGACATGACTTTTAGACAGTTCTGAATGCAAGTAGACAGAGACTTTTAGACAGTTCTAAATGCAAGTAGACATGACTTTAGACAGTTTTGAATGTATATAGACAAGACTTATACAGTTCTGAATGGATGTAGACATGACTTTTAGACAGTTCTGAATGCAAATAGACAAGACTTTTTAAATAAAAATTTGCAGACAACTGCACACCATAAGTAAAAATAAAAAATATCCTATATTCAACTGATGTACAGAACTTTCTAAATAAAATGGAATTCAGCGGTTATGCACTAAAACTAGACTCAATGACAATTACTATAACTTGGAGAATTTTTTGCTAAATATAGCCTATTATGATAATAGGACGATACTTATGAGTAAGGAATACACAAGTTGAATCATTTCACGACAGAAGAAAAAAATCAAATGTTCAAATAACATGACATAACATTCATATTCATTTTGTAAAAAGTCCAGTAATATCGAAAGACATTATATGATAAAAAATGCATAAAATATTTTTTTTTCTTTAAATAAAAGGAAAAATCAGGGAAATATGTTCTAATTACAATGAAAATTAGATCAATTTCAGGCACTCATGAGTAATTAAGTGCATTAATCTAACATTAATTCCTTACAAATTCATTCTCAAAACTTGAATATACCTGACAATTAGACCGTGCTGGGGCCAATCAAAATGTGTAAACATTTTATTTTATTTTCTTGACAAAAAATACACGAAAAAACAGGTATGGTTGACCACAAACATCTGCCATATATATGTATAGCTATAAAGTTCCATGTTCCACAAAAATGGGTTTAGTCCATAGTTTATTTGTTTTCCTTCAGACCTAATACATATATGACTAGATGGCATATCAATGTTGAGGATATAGTGACATTTATGTGCTCCACAACGAAAGGGTTGGATAAGATTTATTTCCTACAAATAATGCTCTGATAAATGCGGCTTGAACATACTTTTTTTTTGGTTGCATAAACAATGTCTGTTCATGTTCGTTTGTTTTCTTTTCATAGCAAATAAATAATTCACTTAATTTTAAAGCTATATAGATCTCATGGTGATCAACACATAAAATAACCTATACACAGCCAATCACGCCCTCTTAACTGGACCCCGGTGCAAGGTTCATTTATACCATTACTTGCATAAAACTCTTCTTTGAGCTTTACAAAAATCACAAAACAAAAACAAAGATGAGACAAAGGTTAAACAAAAAAGAAAGCCTTGCGGCCACTGACTAAGCCCAGTAAGTGTCCGACCCCCCGCGAAGATTTTGATGCATAGAGGACGGACTGTTGACACTGTATTTATTAGTATAGGAGGAAGATCTTTCCGGAATGGAGCTATACGTGTGAACCACTCTTTGACTGTTCTGGACGTCGGGCATGGCGAACCTCAATTTCTCCCAGAAGTACTTATCACTGGCATATATGCAGGTGTTCGTTTTAAGGTAGAGGCGGAGGTCCGGATCCAGATCTCTCGCTGGAATCTCCCCCAGAACGATGACTATGAGCCTCTGCCTCCTCTTTTTCAACACTTCGTGGTGTGCACTTTTGAACTGGAATCTACACCACTCGTTTTCTATGAAGTTTTTCGAAAGGACAATGATCGTCCTGCGGGACGACTCCACGGCCTCCACGATGGTGTCGGCGATGTAGGCCGTGACGGGGAAGTCTCTGTAGTGAAGACAGATGCGGTATGGCCGTTCGCCCCTCTCTAGCTCCCCGGCCAGAACCTGGTTTACCCAGGCCTCGTCCTTAGAGCTGTAGGATACGAAGGCGTCGAATAGCTTGTCTCGATCTTCACTATTCGTATCTTTGTGACACATCCTGAAGCCGCAATGGGAGTAGATCCAGACACGTATCGTGCTACGGTAGAGAACACATAAGATGAGCGACACCACCACAATCAGCGCAACAATGGTAGCCAGAACTGGATGCAACAAATTATCTAACACTATCGGCTGAATGACAGTCGACGTTGCAGTTGTGTTCATGCAAGTTGTCACATTGAAATCAATGATGGAGAAACCCGGCTGCTTGCCAGACTCGTCGACAAAACACTTAATCTCCTGACTATCTGTGACTTTCCTTTCGTTTCCATTGAGCCAGATGCCAAATGACTCCATGAACTGGCAGTGACACGACCACCAGTTGGCACTGAGAGAAACACGCCCAAGATATGGGTTATCAACAAGACGCCAAACGGGAAAGTTATACAAATGATTATTGTGAAGTGTCAGAACTTCCAGGTGAGAAAGAGTGGCAAAAGTATGCTGATGAACATACCGTAATCTGTTGTTATGAAGGTACAGCTCCCGCACAATCTCAAGCCCTTGAAATTCATTGCCACGCAAGGCCTCCAGCAGGTTATCCTGTAGGTGCAATGCTATCAGCCTGGTTAGCCCACTAAAAGTTTCGTTATCCACACTTTTCACGTTGGAGCTGTTGAGATACAGGATCTGCAAGTGCTTCCTCCCTATGAAGGAATGGGAGGAGAGGTTCTTCAGATCATTGCCGTCGAGATAGACCTGTGTGGCATCCATAGGGATGCGATCAGGTACCTGTTGCACGTCTTGCATTGAACAATCAACAATATTCGACCTCCAAGACTGATCGTGGAAACAACCACAACCGTCGGGGCAGGTCATTTCACAATCACAGGCATCGAACTCGCAACAGTGGCACAGGGCGAAACAGTGAGTTTCATACTGGCAAAGGAATTGGGATGGGTTGACCTCGACAAGGGCCTTGAATGCCCCAGTGCGAGCAAAGGGCATCTGACAGTAGATGCTCTGAAGATCCATGATTTTGGGGTTTTGACGTTCGTGTTCCAGCCCGTTAATCCTCTGGAGCCATTCCATTTTGCAGTCACACACAAAAGGATTGCCCCCAAGGTAAAATTCGGGAAGGGATTTCTCAGGAGCCAATCTCGTTAACCTCAAAGCAGACATATCCATCTTGACTAACTGATTAGCATACAGATCAACACGTGTCAGGTTCACTTTTTTGAAGAAAGTAAATGGTTCCACAACAGATATTTTGTTATCATTAAGGAATAACAACTGAACACTATCAGGAATTTGAATGCTACTTATATATTCTAATCTATTATGACTGGCATCAATGGTTTGCAGGTTCAAATCATGGCGTTCCATAAAATTTCCTAATTGACTTATTCTATTTTTATGCAAATCTAACCACTGTAAGTTTACAGACACAAAATGATAATCGAAAGATTCAATTTGGTTATCAGACACATTTAACCACAACAGCTTTGGCAAATTTTCAAACAGGTTATTCATGCTTGATAACATGTTTGCATCAATTCTCACTGCTTGCAAATTCAAATTATTTTCAAAGGCATTGCTTTCTATACCTGTAATGTTATTTTTTGCCAAATTTAGTATTTTGAGGGAAGGGATATTACTAAAGGTGTTTTTCGACACATTACCACTGATTTTATTGCTGGCGAGTCGGAGCCCATACAAAAACTCAAGCCCTTGCACGGGCATGTTATCCAACGAATCGATTTGATTTTCACCTAAATCCAGTGTTCTAAGGTACCGCAGGCGACCAATGGCCTCAGGAATGACTGTGAGCTGGTTTCCATTGAGATTGAGGTCCTCCAAACTGGTTAGGTTTGTTAAAGAAGCCACGCCTACGTTGTTGATCTGGTTATTATCCAAAGCCAAAAAACTCAAAACAGTAAGTCCATGGAAAGCTCTGTCTGGTATGGTTGTCAGCTGGTTGTAGGAAAGACTCAGTGTGTGGAGGTTGACACAAGCAGAAAAAGCTGCAGCTGGAATAGTCTGCAGCTGATTGTGGGAGAGTCTTAGTACCTGCACACTATACAGGTCCCGAAAGAAATGTTGGCTCAGCAGCGAAATCTTGTTGTGAGACAGATCGAGCAGCATAAGGCGAATGAGCCCCTGGAAGATCGTGGAAGTTAACCAATCAGCATCTAATTCGTTGTGAGACAGATCGAGTTCCACCAGCTGATCCAGACCCCGAAAGAGGCCAGGTCCCAACACAGACAGAGAATTATTTCGAGCTCGAAAGTTCATAAGCCCAGGGGTGTGAAGAAAAGCATCCTCGGGCAACGCGACTAACTGGTTATCTGAAATGTCGAGCGTCCGTAAGCTGCCCAGGCCGTAGAAGGCGTTGTCGTCTATCTTTCCCAGTTCGTTGTTTTGTAAGAAAAGGTCCTGCAGGTGGGTCAGGCCTTGCAAGGCGCCGGACACTAACACCGTCACGTCGTTGCTCGACAGGTCGAGAGAGCTGATATCTGACCTACAAGACGCCAGGGCACCCGATGGTGATGACCTGTCTGCTGCAGCAGTGCTTTGACCAAACCCTAACTGCGAGATGGCCTGTAGGTGGTTTTGACTTAGATTAAGGAACTTCAGGTTGGCTAAATGGCAGAAAGCCCCCGCTGGAAGCTCCCAAATATTATTCAAGCTTAAATCTAACCTCTCGAGTTGATGTAATGGACGGAACACTTCCGAGTTGGCAGTCAAACTCATCACGGGCCAGTCGGAATTTCGAGTCCGAAGAGTCAAATTTCTTAAATTTCTGAGGTTCGCAAAGGCGTTTTCGTCGAGTTCACTAATTTTGCAAAACTCTACGTTGAGTTCTTTCACTCTCTGAAAGCCAGACAAACTGGTGGATTTTAACACACTCTGAAAGTAATACACTTCGTTGCATACAACTGTTAGTCGCACGACACTATCCACCGACATACTGGTTAAATTGGCCACTCTCACATCCTCGTCGAGGGTCTTAAGGGTACAAGTGAGAATTTTCTCTCTGTCACTCGAACTAAGGGCTTGACTCTCGCACTCGCCTCCGTCGCCGTAACGGATGGCGAGGGCGTAACTCCACAAGGAAGCCAACACAGAAATTCGGCACAATGCCACCGCCGCAGCCCTGCCATACCTCCTCGTCGCTCTACAACTCATTTTGATTGGCACACTATTTCGAAGTCAGGGGAAATGTCCTAAGAGACATTCCGACACAAGGAAGGGACTTGTGTTTAGTCTTGAATGCATTCGGACCAACATTACCGCACCGTATGTGAGCGTCGGAGCGACATAGTACGTTCTTCCCACGGGCTCAACTCTAACTGTCTTCTCCGCGATGCTTCTGCCCGTAGTAGACCCGAGGAGTCCCAGCCAGAGCGTAAAACTGATCGTACGCACGACCCTCAAACGCAATGTTTCCATGTTCTTTCTTAGCTCTTCTTTACATAAGTAGGAATTTTACATTTTGGCGCATTTCATTATCATGTAGCCTAATCGGTAGAATACTAATTGATCTTGCGAAATAAGTTTAATTAAAATAGTAGTAGGCAACATTCTTATTTTGTAGTAGCATACAGCGAGAGAAGAGCATCTTGGGAACTTGAAATCTCTCTGTAGCAACGTTAAAGTTTGCCCAAATATGTTAACCAAATAAATATATAGATGATTATCATTATTATGCGCTAAGCATATTGAACAGTAAATTCTTATGTAGTTTAACAAGAAATTCTTCCTTAATTAAGACTCTCTTTTCGGTAATTAAGTATCGAAACTACTATATGCCTGTCATTGCCGATAGCAAAGTAAATGGAAATCTTCAAGAATTAATTAAAAAAAAAACAATCTAATAAAAGGTAAAAAACGTCGAAACCAAGAACGTTGATTGGACGACATCAGTGAAATACAGAACTCTGAAAATTATAGTGATGATAATAATAGCCGCAATTAATAACGATAATGACATTGATAAAAGGTTCCAATGTTGACAGTGAAAATTAATTTCCGGCCTTCAGTTGCTACTAGACTTACGGACAACGTAATTGAGAAAGGAGCATTACAAGGAGAGAGAGGGAAAAAAAAAGGGATTGGCAAATGCGGTTTAATTTTAATGGGTTTTCGGTGGTAAGGTTTCGTACACAGCTTCAAGGATTCCACGCACAGGGTTAATCCTGACGTTTTGGGGAGCCTGGGATGGCTCAGGGGAGTTGGGTGGGTGGTACTAACCCTCCCTCCCCCCACCCTTCCTTCACCGAGAGGGAGGGATTCAGCACTCTCTCCGGATGGGAGTGGGAGGAGGCTGACACACAGACACACACACACTGAGAGAGAGAGAGAGAGAGAGAGAGAGAGAGAGAGAGAGAATAGATCCAAATGCTATGAATGTTGTACAATAGTTTAATGATGACATGTAAATCATTCCTTATGCTATTATATATTGGGAGAGAGAGAGAGAGAGAGAGAGAGAGAGAGAGAGAGATAAATGAGGAATAATCTTAGTAAAAGTTCTTATTCACAAATGGATATTTTTGAAGTATCTTTATATTGATATATACTCGTATGCAGAGAGAGAGAGAGAGAGAGAGAGAGAGAGAGAGAGAGAGTGTGTGTAGTTTCTCGGGCAGCGAAGTCTAATGAGAAACAGATTTATCCAAGTATATTTGGAGTAAGAAAAAAAAACGGGCCAACTTCGCAAATGATAGAAAATCGGAGGAATAAAATAACTGTAAAAGAGAGAAAAATTAAAAACTTGAAGAGACAA
>NC_090735.1:60055195-60057695 GCF_036898095.1 Palaemon carinicauda
ATATATATATATATATATATATATATATATATATCCCTTTCGGAATGGGGATACCTTAATGTGATGAAAGGGTTTGTGTATCGCCATGATCAGAAAAAATATACCAGGTTGGTTTGCTGTGAGCGATCAGACTAAAGTCTCCCACCATCACCAATCCGTACTGGGCAGCGTGGTGAAGAAAATGGCCAAACCCCAGTAAGGACATGTTTGAGACCTTTGTCACTGGACTGCAGTGGACTAGAAATAGCTGTATATGTTGTTGTTTTACTTATGTGTGTATATATACACACACACACACACACACACACATATATATAAATATATATATATATATATATATAGTATATATATATATATATATATATATATATATATATTGTGTAGACATATGAGTTCGGCCAAGAGAGGGAACGAGAACCAGGCTTTTCTGTTGCCTCCGAATGATTCGGTCGCATACCGGAAGGCATGATAGCAGTCATTACGAATCGTAATGACTCGAAATTGTGAATTGTCGTTTATTTATTATTTCAATGTCGTCGATTTGGAAGGGTGGGAGTTGGGAAGGAAGGGGTTGTCCGGGTGGTTCTGGGGTGGGGGGTGTGTCGGGTTGTGGGGGATGGGGGGGTCTGTATTTGTATTGGAGCGAGGTCATTCTATGACTACAAAGGATATTGCTTGGAAAGAAGAAGAGAATTACAGCTTTGAATGTGAAATAGACTTTCTTCATAACCCTGTGGTTTTGAGAGGAATATTCTTTTAGTGAAGTTCAATTGTTGTCATTTCTTTAGTGGTAGTTAGTTATTTCCGAGCCCTCTTGGCAAAGCTTCTTATAAAGACCTCGAATTTTCTTGTTGAAGCGAGTTATAAACTCTGATGATTATATGGTAAAGAAATCAAATTACTGCACTTTTCAATATTTCCAATGGTTAAAAATTTTTCTAATATTTATAAGAACTTCTCCGAACGTAATGTTATTTTTGTAATGTAGTGAACAGCAAATCTTTATAACCAATGTTGAAATAACGTTGCAACTAATACGTAGTTAATTTTTAATGATTACTCTACTGAAGTTGAAATAGATAAAACCAGTTATTGCAATTTACATAACAGACTCAAAATTCTACCTCTTCAAAAACGCAAATTGTCATGGAACAAATAGTTAGTCAAAATATGTATATCGATTTAACTTTGCTTAGTTATAGGATAAAGATAAAGGTAAGGAATCTTTGAAAGGCTGGAGAAAAGAAAAAATCTTAAAAATATGCAACAAATATGCGAACTCAAATTCCTGATCAAAAAAATCAAATAAAAGACTTACACTTATAATATTGTTATCAGTCACCTTCTCCTTGGCAATCCTAATATTCTCTTTCCACATATGGCAATTCTCTAAGTAGTAGAAACAACAACAACAACAATAATAAAAATGAAAATGATAATAATAACATTCCCCGCCAAATAAATTGTAACCTTCTCTAAAAATAAGAATAAAATAAACCTTTATACTTGAATACTATTATGTGACCGTAGCATGAAGTCTGTTCAAGGTGTGGCAGATTCTGGAATTTCCGTTACTTAATGATGATCATCATCTCATCCTACACCTATTGACGCACAGGGCCTCGATTAGATTTCACAAGTCGTCTCTATTTTGACCTTTTAATTCAATACTTCTCCATTCATCATATCCTAATTCGCACTTCATAGTTCTCAGCTATGTAGGCCTGGGTCTTCCAACTCTTCTAGTGCCTTGTGGAGCCCAGCTGAACGTTTGGTGAACTAATCTCTCTTTGGGGGTGCAATGAGCATACCCAAACCATCTCCATCTACCCCTCATCATGATCTTATCCTCAAATGGCACTCAAGTAATCTCTTTTTTACTTGTTTCATTTCTATTCCTGTACTTTCATTTAACTCCCAATATCCTTTTGAGTTTTTTTTTTTCTCAAATCTACTAAATCCATTGGAGATTGTTTCATTGTCATACCATGACTCACGTCCATATAGTAACACCGATCTTACTAAACTGATATATAATCTGATTTTTACTTGTAATTTCAGGCGATTTGATTTCCAAATTTCACTTAACCTAGCCATAGTGTGATTTGCGTTTTTTTAATCTTTCACCAAACTCTAATTCTAGACCCTGTATTGAAGATCATAGTTCCTAAATACTTAAATGATTATACCTCATTTTTCCTTTCTCATTCCAAGGATATTTCATTTTTAATTGCATACTCCATTCTCATCATATCTGTCTTTCTTCTATTCATCTTGAGCCTAACTTCGTGTGATATTTCATGCATTCTGGTAAACAAGCATTGCAAATCATGTGTTCTTCTAACAAGGACAGCTTCACAAACATACTCTAGGTCTGCTAATTTCCTATCACCAATCTAGTCCAATCCTTCTCCACCATCTCTGTTCTACACATTAAAAAATCCATGAGGAGGATAACAACATAGGTGACAACACATTCCCTTTGAGTTCTCTGCTGTTC
>NC_090735.1:60062695-60070195 GCF_036898095.1 Palaemon carinicauda
TGACAAATAATACGTTTGAATATGGAAATCGAAGAAACCAGGACACGGAGATCCTATTCGTGATATGTATCATTCCATTTGAAATCTTCCCCTTAGGTCAATTATCTACCTCTGCAGCCCCAAGAATTGGAAAAAAAAAGAGAAAATAAAGCAGAACTAACCACTTCCCCCAGCCCACGCACACCCACAACCCCACACTCACTCCCACGACCCACCTTTTTCTCCACCACACATAACAGATAGGAAAAAAAAGGAGAAAAAAGCCACTTCCTGCGATTACTGAGGTGTCTTTATGAAAGACGTCATCTTTCCGCCCTTGGAATTCTGAAAAGAATTATTATGACAGACAAACGGGGTTTTATTATTCACGTTTCCACTTCGCCTCCTTTGTTTGCGTTTGAATCATTTTCTCGGTCTAAACACACGCCCCTCTGTTTACGTTCTTGACATTCCCTACGTTGGTGTTTTCATCCAACTAATTACGTTCTTGTCGTTCTTTACGTCCATGTGTCGATCAGCTCTGAACCATCTCTCTTCTTCCGTTCACTGTTTTTCGTTCTTTACTCGCTGTCTTCAGCCACCGTTCTTGTTTACGTTCTGACGTTTCTTTCTGCCTGTGTGTCGGTCTGTTTGACTCTCCCTATACGTCGCGAGGTTCTTTATTTAAGATGGCAAGCCCACTCTTCTCATTTCCATTGTTTGCGAAGCGATGACCTTGTGAAGGTACAAATAAGTAAGAGGCTAACAAGGCCTGGCCCAACTTCATAAAACCTTAATTATTCTGGGAGATCAGGGTCAGTGATTACTCTATGCAGCAGGTAAATGTTCATTACCGTTAAATAACAGGTAAAACCAGGTGCTCAAGGAGCTTGCTGCTGCTCCTGCTCGTGCCCCCGTGGAGCTACTCATTCCTCCTTGGGTCGAGGGACTTCGCACACACCCCTTCCAACACCTTCCCCCTGCCTCCCCAAGGGTTTATAGGCCAGGTAGGAATGCCCGGACTGAAGGCAGAACAAGGCTTGGTACAAGGACTTTTACTATCACGTAAGCCCTCGCCTTCTCTGGCACAGGTCGAGTGCTTCATTAGAGAACAATTAGAATCCGTAGCCGAGCTATAAAGGTTGGTGTTTAAGACATGCAAAAGATCTTTATCGGGTGCCCTTAGCTTTCTCTCCCTACCCCCCTCAACGCCCCAACTGCTATCTAGACCGGGCGACACCTCTTGGGATTACGACGTCCTCTTGCCTCTAGAGCTATAACTACTAACGAGAGCCCCTCCCACTCCTACACCTGACTTTCCAGAATACCCTACGGGTCCTCTGCCCAAATGCCCCCACCCCTCCATCCCACTCTACCCAGCCTCTTTACCCAGTCCCCCGTCTCCTTCCCATTGCCTTCCCAGGCCACCAATGCACACCAGGGCCATCCTCCTAGAAGCCACTCCATGACCCCCCAAATACCCACAATGGCCCTCCTCCCTCCAGCCAATCAATGCCCCCTTTCCCCCTTCCCCACAACCAACACCGTTGGCCCTCCTCATCTTCGCCTTTCCATAAATCTTTCATCTGCCGGAGTGGATTTCCATAAGAGCTTTTCCTACCTCACCTTATCTAGATTTTCCTTTATGTGCTGGTGACGGGTGATACGATGGACGAGAGAGGCTGGGAGAGTCCGCGGGGGATAGGCTGCCGATAGAGAGGCGTTAAAGAGCGGTGTCGTCGGAAAAAGAATGAAAGGATGAAAATGACTGAGAATCGCAAGGGATGGATAGATAGCGGATCGTAGAGTGTAAATAGAATTAAAACGATGTCGAAAACCGAGTTAGAAATACGCATGAAGGATGAACCAGAAATAATGATTTTCAGCGAGAATAAAATATATGAAATGAGTTGATGTTACTGATAAATATGAATTCATGAATAACTTTCTTAAAAGATGAGTGGAATATAAATTCAAATTAGACGTCCTTAATCTTTTATTGATTTCCCCATAATCATTTGAAAAAAATGGAAACCATAACGTTTAAAGATTTAAAGTCGCTCATAAATGGTAGAGGCAAGGGACATTGACAATGTCCTAGCAGGACAATGCCCTAGAGACTGATCATATAATACCAATGATGAGCGCCAGGTAATGGCTGCTGATGACTCAAAAGGTAGACACATAGGCTATACCACAAAGCACCTGCATCATTAGCTCACATGGATGGTGAAGTAGCAGACAAGAAGCTATCGAGCTTGATGGGGTCTCGAACCCCTGTCCAGCCAATCACCAGGCAGAGGCGTTTATAATAGGCTACTATCATTTATTGCATCTACCTACCTTGAAAAAAAAAAAAAAAAAAAAAAAAACATTGCCAACAGTTGCTAGTAAACGGTGGGAAGACTGACTTACTTTTCTAAAAAGTAAAAGCAAAAAGAACTCAAGTGTGATTGAAAATACTTTGAAGCTAAAAACGATTTAAGAAAATAATGAAAATACAAAACAAAATCAGAAAACAGCAAAAGAAAAGTAGACAAAGAACAGAATGAGGGGTTTGGAAATGAGGGCGAACAAGAATAAAACTCTCAAGTACTTGAGGTCATTAACGTATCCTTATGGTGTATGGATGAGTGGCCCTGAAATAGTCTAAAAAGGCCTATTAGGAATGAGTCATTCACTGATTTATTCAATGGGAACAACTGGCGTCACGATTATCAGGGTCACTTTAGTCATTATGGTTTGAATTCTGAAAAAGGTAGATTTTTTTGGCGTTGAGGGGACACAAACCGTTAAAAAAACGTAATTTCTTTAAAGCATAAGAAGAAAAGAATAGAATCAAAATGTTTCGTAAGAAAAAAGTTAAGAAGGGAATTACGGGGTATACTGAATGACTCTGGAATACTTAGCCCTTGAAAGGAATAGGAATCGGACTAAAAAAGTTAGATTTGAAGTACATTAAGAGACTTAACAGAAATAATAATAATAAAAAATATAATGTAGGTACACAAAGGGATTGGGCAAAACAGAAAAGGAAGATTATAATTATTGGCTTATCCTGGTAACGTCTAAAAAGATTTTAGATTTGAAGTACATAAAGAGATTTAACAAAATACTACTACTACTACTACTACTACTATACTACTAACTACTACTACTACTAATAATAATAATAATAATAATATAATAATAATAATAATAATAATAACAGTAAAAAACATCATATGTACACAAGAGGAATTGGACAAAATAAAAAAAAAAAGAATAATATGATTATAGGCGTATCCTGGTACCAAGGACTGATATAATTATAAAAAAAAAACCTAGTTCGAAAGTACATTAAGAGACCCAACAAAAGAACAACAGTAATAATAATAATAATAATAATAATAATAATAATAATAATAATAAAAGTAAAAAACATCAATGTACACAAAAGGAATTGGACAAAATAAAAAAGGTATAATATAATTATAAGCCTATCCTGGTACCGTACCCCACCCCACAAAAAAAAAAAAAAAAAAAAAAAAACCCTACATTGAAAGTACATTAAGCGACCCAACACAAGAACAACAGCAATGATAATAATAATAATAATAATAATAATAATAATAATAATAATAATAATAATAATAATAATAATGACAGTAAAAAACATCATTTGTACACAAAAGGAGTTGGACAAAATAAAAATGGAATATTATAATTATAAGCCTATCCTGGTACCGTACCCGCCCCCCACACAGAAAAAAAAAATCTAGACAATGTACATTAAGAGATCAACAAAATAATAATAATAATAATAATAATAATAATAATAATAATAATAATAGGGTAAATACAGGGATTAGCCTAAAAAGGATCATCATAATCATAGGGCGTATCCCGGTACCGTACAAAAGAAATAGATTTGAAGAACGTTAAGAGACCTAATAAAAACATAATAAAACATTTTATGTACCCAAACGAATTAGACAAAAAAAAAAAAAAAAAAAAAAGGAATATAATTATAAGCACATCCTGATATCGTAAAAAACTCTTTAAAAGAATAAAAACCTAAAACTACCCATATTAAGGCCCTTGGCAGTTTATACAAATGGTGATTATGACACTACGCTCTAGACTTATCAAGGCTCGGGTTCAGGATTAGAGAGAAACTGTTTTTTTACACAATGATTGATTAAATCAATAAAAGGGCGTTTTCCTAATTTTCTGGTCCGGTAAGAGATAATTTCATAAGCCACACGGAAGGCGTGGTGATTGATAACATTGAGGAATCCATTAAGTCGGAAAAAATCACCAGAACCACAGAAATGACCAATGAAAATTATTTCGTTGATTTCCGTCATTGTTGGTTCATTATCAGCAGAAAAAGGTTTTTGATACCATTGTTCTGTACTTGTTTTTATTATTGGCAAGAAAATTTTTGATACACTTTGAAAGTTTGTTTTAGTTTTTGCTATTAGCAGGAAAATTATTAATGTACTTTGAAAGTTTGCTCTTGTTTTGTTATTGGCAGGAAAACATCTGATGAACTTTGAAACTTTTTTCTTGTTTTGCTATTGGCAGGAAAAGGTTTTGATACACTTTGAAAGTTTGTTCTGGTTTTGCTATTGGTAGGAAAATTCTTTATGTACTATGAAACTTTGTTCATGTTTTGCTATTGGCAGTAAAATGTTTAATGTACTTTGAAAGTTTGTTCTTTTCTTGCTGTTGGCAAGAATAGGTATCGATACACTTGAAAATATGTTCTGGTTTGGCTATTGGCAGGGAAATCTTTAATGTACTTTGAAAGTTTGTTCTTGTTTCGCTATTGATAGGAAAATTATTAATTTACTCTGAAAGTTTGTTCTTGTTTTGATATTGGCAGGAAAATGTTTAATGTACTTTGAAAGTTTGTTCTTGTTTTGCCTTTTGGCAAGAAAAATTTTTGTTACTTTGAAAGTTTGTTTCTTGTTTTGCTATTGGCAAGAAAATGTTTAATGTACTTTGGAAGTTTTTTCTTGTTTTGTTATCGCCAGGAAAATGTTTAATGTACTTTGAAAGTTTGTTCTTGTTTTGATATTGGCAGGAAAACGTTTAATGTACTTTGAAAGCTTGTTCTTGTTTTGCTATTGGCAGGAAAATGTCTAATATTCTTCAAGTAAAATTTTCCTTGTTTTAGTATTGACCTGAAAATTTTTTATAGTCTTTGAGAGTAAATCTATCAATGTTTTACTATTGGCAGGAATTTTTTTTGATATACTTTGTAAGTTCGTTCTAATTGACATGAAAATTTTTACTAATCTTTGAAAGGGGAGTTGCGTCTTTGCTTTACTATTGGCAGGAAAATGTTCAATATTATCTCAGAGTAAGGTTTTCTTTGTTTTTACTATTGGAAGGGAAATTCTTAGATTCCTCAGAGTAATTCCTAGTTTCTTGTGATGTAGAGGCGATCTCACAATTGATCCTCGCTGATGAAAATAAACACTTTTCTTCGGAATATAGATATAATCTATACTACTACTGTTGGTTAACTGTTATCGGGAAAATTTCAATTGTTTAAATTCCTTATAAATGCCTTCAATATCTAAATTATTTCTAGTCTAATATTTGCAGGAAAATTTTCAGAATCCATATTGATTGCCTCTATAGTTTTCCATTACTGCTAGTTTACTAGTTAATGGGAAATGTTAAAATCCGTTAATAAAATATAAGTTTCCATTAAGTGATTTGTTAATCAGCGTAGGATAATTAAGATTCCTTTTAGTCTTTTATTACTACTATCGCTTCCAGAGGCCGTGTAATAGTGTTTTTTCCCAAATATTTAACAAACCGGCTTATGAATTTCCATTGGCCTAATTTTTGGTGGTACAATGAATTGACAGATGTGCTTAATTAACCCGTTTACTCTTAGAAAAAAAGAGGAACTTCTTCCCTTCCTTCCGAGCGTTTCGAAAAAGTGTTACTTAATCACGTAACTGGGACGCAGAGGTTCCCCCAACCCTCCTTCGGTGTTTACACCTATGGCTATCCTAGTACTCCCCCCCCCCCCCTTTCCTTCTTGTCTTCTTTCCTTCATTTCCATTGTTATTAGGCTACCGGGTAAATCCCTGTTAGGAAAGACTGTGTACTGCACATATAAAATGAGCCGGAAGAGCAATAAAATGTTTTATGGTGGTAGATAATGATTAGATGGTTAACACAAATTATCAAACATAATTGAAGAGGTTTTAAAACAGGGGTGTGGAATCGCACTGAGAGTTATTCTACTCGGACTCCTACAAATTTTAGATTTGCGACTAAAAAAATAAAAAAAATTAATATATAAAACTATAGGTTGAAATATAATAATTCTTATGTATGTATGAACACACACACAGATATATATATATATATATATATATATATATATATATATATATATATATATATATATATATATATATATATATGATTTCAAAATTTATCAAATGGCCGATGTCAATGCCCTTATATGAAACATCTTTTAGAAGTCTACCTTTTAAGGAATTCAAGCTACTCTCTCTGGTGAAATTGATATGATAAATTATATCAAACAATCTCTCTGTCATTTTCTTCCTGGCAATTGATGTATCGAGTAACCTGTGTTGTATGGAAGAATGAGTCCTACGGCTTAACCTAAAGAAAACTATCTTTCTATTGGTTTACCAACACTCGCTTGAAGTGCGAAGTGTAGGGTTAGCATGGCTTCTTTCGTCTCCTGTCATAAGTCTCATTCTTGATCTTCAATGTAAGTGAGTGGGTAAGATATGAAAGGTTGGTCTTGTGTTTAGGTAAAGTCTAAAGTCACGAATCACATTACCCAGGTATGCTGAACTTTTACTGACAAAGAATTTCGTATTGCTTGGGGTAGGTTCATATGACAATTGTCTATGGAGTTAAACAGGCGTTTAACAATTCGGGGGATAGGAAGTACAGGGGAAGAAACGTTATAACAACGTCACTGAGGGACGTCATCACTTTTGCGAATGTGTGGGTTGGCTAAGACTGGCTTTAGCCTCATTTTCTTAAGTAAAAAAGTTAATGAAACGTAATTGGCAATGCACAGTATTTCCCAAAATTAGGCCATAGTATGAAGCGCTCCCTGCTTTGATATCATGGAAATCCATCAGTTATTTTAGGAGTTATTTAAAAAAAAAACACTATTACACGGCCTCTGGAAACGATAGTAGTGGTTAACTAATAACACTAAAACATTCCAGGTCGAAATTTACGACAAATATTCGTGTTGGTATAAAATTCCTCTCACGAAAACAGATAAAATAATTTAGTTCTGAGCCGCTTTTAGATTTTCCATGGAGAAAATTATCTTCCCGGTGGTATCTAGCAACTATAGCGCCAACGAATCATAGCTGGGTTTTGCCACACGAATGTAATGATTGATAAGTCGGATGCATAAGTCAGCCCTGAAATAAACAATATTCAGTGTCCCAAAATAATGTATACACTCTTTGGATTGCTACAACTTGTTCAATTTATTGATATTAACGCGGAAAACAG
>NC_090735.1:60086194-60098694 GCF_036898095.1 Palaemon carinicauda
AATACCCACCCCCGAAAAAGTCTTAAATATATTAGATAACTCTTCATATAATTTCTTCACAGTTTCAATGTTATTGGAACTTGAATTAAAAAAAAAAAAAAAAAAACATTTATAACATGGAAATTACTAGTTGTTGATGACTTGATAATAGAAAATTTTCTTAATTCCATTTTTTTATCAATTTCTTATGAGACTAATTTTGTTTAATGTTATACCTTTAGAAATTCTATATTAAATAAGCATAAAATTTAATTTTCAATTATTCCATCATGAAGATAATAAACAGACTTTAATATTTTTTATTTAAGCCAGAATTTTCACTAAAATTTTTTCTTTCGAATATAATCATCACTTCTCACTTTCACTCATAAATTTACATTAAGGACAATAATGATTTCCTATTTTACTCTAATATTTTTTTCTAGATATTTTCCTTATCATCCTTAGATGTTTATCGCAATTCATTTTCCATTATCCTAGACCTCTCGACCCCATCGCTAGTTTTCCTCGAACTGCATCGTCTTTTCACACCAGCTCAACCTCTGACCTTTCCCTTATTAAAAAACATCATCGCAATGACAAAATGTGCTCTTAATAATCCGCTGTCTAATTTATTGCAATATTAGCGTACATATTTAGACTCATTGTTACCAATGGGAGTCGATAGAAGTGATTATCATAATAATTATCATTTCTTTGGCAAACACATTACAAAGCAATTGCCGGTGAGTCATCAAAGGCGGCTTGCTTAATACTCTGTTATTAAGGGCGACATTGCTAACTCGTCGGCCAACGGGTCTTGACGTGGCGGTTCCTGATTGGCTGCAACAGTATCTCGGCTGTGACAGCTGGTGCCATTTCATGTTTCATATTTTTAGCCCGGATTTTTTTATTTTAGTCTTGACAATGTATTCTTTTCCATTGTTTTCGGAAACTATTGCTCAGAATGTGTTCGTGACGTGGGAGCTCGTGCTTGGAATGGGGAAAAAATAGTTAATGATATTACACATTACTCTGCCTGGTGTTATATTTAATATTTTCATTTTTATATTGCGGTTCTTCAGGGTTTCATTTGGGGTGCATAAAATTCGTAAAAAAGATAATCTTTGTGATAATGTAGTAAGCGAAAGCGTAAGAATTCCTGGATTGCTGGTTTTGAAGATGTAACGAAAGAAAGGGGACTCAACATTTGGGAAACAAGGTATTGCTTGTGAAGTAGAGGTGAGGGGCGCATTATGTAGTCTGCAATAGACTACTAATAAGCCTTTTGTGTGAGTATATGCCACATCTAATAGTGCACACTCTTTTGACGCATGATGTCATCCATGATCCAGTTATTAAGTAATTGATTAATCAAGCCAAAATCATATTTTCTTTGAAGCAATTCCTCACAAGGTGAATCAGACATGTTTGCGAAAACCATCATAAATAGCTAGTTTCCTTTTTTATTTCTTTTCTATGCACCCGCAAGAGCAATAATGCTATGTCACTGCCACAACAAATAAAGAACAAATACCGACGCAAGCGACCGTACACAAAGAATGAAAAATGCTCCACTCAAAAACCTTTTCATTAAGGAAATCGCATCTAATAAAAGCGTGGGCCAAGGATTCCAAAACAAAGCGAGACAAGAGAAGGAGACCAAATGAAAACAAAGACACTTCCTTCCCTTCCAGTCCTGTAAGCCTAAGACCAAAGTCCTACAGCGGAACGAGATAGGCCTTCAGATTTGAGGATGAGATCCAACTAGACAGAGGCACAATAGGATCTCTCTCTCTCTCTCTCTCTCTCTCTCTCTCTCTCTCTCTCTCTCTCTCTCTCTCTCTCTCTCTCTCTCTCTCTCTCTACGTATCCACGCACACACATACATAAATATATGTATATACAGTATATCTTAAAGGAAGAATATATAAATATTACATACATGCAGCCAAATGTGTATACTATATATATATATATATACATATATATATATATATATATATATATATATATTATATATATATATATCTATATATACAGTATATATATGGATACAAAAATTAAATAAACATACATACATACACACACACGTGTATATATATATATATATAGATATATATATATATATATATATAGTATATGAATAAATGTATACATATATATATATATATATATATATATATATATATATATATATATATATATATATATATATATATATATAGATAGTTAGTATATAAATAAATGTATATATATATATATATATATATATATATAATCCTATATACATATATATATTATATATATATATATATATATATATATATAAAGTATATGAATAAATGTATACATATATATATATATATATATATATATATATATATATATATAAATATATATATATATATGTATATATATATATATATATATATATATATATATATATAGTTAGTATATAAATAAATGTATATATATATATATATATATATATATATATATATAATCATATATACATATATATCATATATATATTGTACTGTATATATATATATATATATATATATATATATATATATATATATATATATATATATGTGTATGTATATTGTATATATATATATATACATATATATATATATATATGTATATATATATATATATATATATATATATATATATATATGCAGTATATATTATAAATATCACAAGTTTAGTACGATGTATAGGCTATGTAAGTGCAGCTGATATATACTCTCTCTCTCTCTCTCTCTCTCTCTCTCTCTCTCTCTCTCTCTCTCTCTCTCTCTCTCTCTGTGTGTGTGTGTGTGTGTGTGTGTGTGTGTGTGTGACGTGAACTATGAATAGATATTAGCAGTTCTAGAAATATGATGATTAGTTTCATTCCCTTCATCTCTCCCTTTCACTTTGATCTATTTTAATTAATTCTGTTCTAGTGAACTATGCAGCTAAAATAATATCACTTTTTAGCTGCACCTCTCTCACAAGTAACTTTAAGGTATTAACATAGCACCTAATTTATTTTTTCCAGTTTTATCTTTTCCGCCATTGCGGTAAATTGGCTGTTTTCCGCTACTGCTCTCTCTTCATATATATAGCCATCCGGCACGCTATTTTTTCCCCTGTTGTCAGTATCATCTCATTTTCGTTGTCTCTTTCTTTTCTGCTTTTGTCTATTTACCTTACTGTCTCTCCGTACCTTCTTTTGACTGCGTTAAAGGTTTAAAGGCTACTCATGAATGGCAGAGGCATGGGACAGTGACAATGCCCTAGCAGAACGATGTCCTGGAGATTGACTTTATATACTGTATATATGATCAGCACCTAAGCACCCTCTCCACCCAAGCCAAGACTAGAGAGGTCCTGGTAATGGCAGCTGATATTTCAGCAGGTATACATATAAGCTCCTCCGAACCTGCATTCTTATCTCACAAGGATGGAGAGGTTGTAGACACTACAAAAAACTATCGAGCTTGAGCGGGGCTCGAACCCCAGTCCAGCCGATCGCTAGACTGGGGTGATTTCAATAGGATGCCAAAAAGCTGTCAGTGTTCTGTCAAGGCCAATAAAACACAACCTTCAATTAAATCATGGTTAGCAAAGATTCTTTTTTTTTTTTCCGTCATCTCTTTCTTCTCCCTTCTGTTGGTTGACCCACTTGAAATAGCATAAATAATCCTGTGCGATTTTCCCTTCCCTCAATTCTTGTTTATCAGTTTCTCTCTTTCCTCGTATTTCATTCTGGTCTATAAGATAGATGAGATACTAAGAAACACGTTCTTTAACCATTTGAATAAATTTTCGTGTTGATGATTTGGGAATTCTTGAAACGTTTCTTTTTTTTCTTTTCTTTATGTTTCTTTTTTCGAAATTAGTCTATTCTTATTCTCTTTTATTTTAAGTGTGATTTTTTTACATTTTATTCTTATACACTTGTCTATATCTGTTTGATTAGGAAATAGAGCCCTAATTGGATTTTGAAAACATACCACGAATGCATATTTGCAACAGCTATGTAATTTCCACATTTTGTTATGTATGCCATTCATCTTGAGCAAACATCCATCAGCCAAACAGATTAGTTGTCAGGATCATGAAGAGTTGTAGTAGCCTATCGGAAACGTCCCTGCCTGGTGATCTGTTAGACCGGGGCTCGAGAACCACTCAAGCTCGATCGTTTCTTGTAGTGTCTGCAACCTCACCATCATTTCGAGTTAGGGATGAGGGGTGTTTGGGTGAGCATATATGTCTAAGACACCTGCTGAGTCATCAACAGCCATTGCCTGGCTCTCCCTGGTCCTAGCTAGGGTGAAGAGGGGGTTTGGGGGTGATCAGTTTTTAGAACATTGTCTCTACGGCCTTGTAACTGGCCCTTGCCCCTGCCATTCGTGAGCACTCTTTAAACTTTTAAACCTTAAATCGTCTTGGCTCCAAGATACAATTGTTATTGTCACATTTAGCTTGAGTCTCTAAAATTGGGAGGTTTGCATTTCATAAGGTTAGAACAATTGGAGACGAAATTGTCTTCTTGACAAGAAATCGAAATATCTTCACATATGTCCGCTAAAAGTTAATAATGCTGTGTAAAGGGAATGATTCATGGAAATCCGTTCGTTCCTACTTGAACATTCCATTCTTCTTTTTGTGATACCTCTGGCAAATTCAATACTTGAGGCATATTACACGAAGAACCTTTTTTTTTTTTTTTGTTACTTTGGCTTATATATCACGGATAGTGTGCAGATCAACGAAGAAATAACAATCTTGACAAAAATCTTTAACATATTATTCCTACAATCAATACAAGGGCACACTTATAAAAAAGGAATCCTATGAACACACACAGACACACACACACACACACATATATATATATATATATATATATATATATATATATATATATATATATGTATATATATACATATACACATATATATGTATATATATATATATATATATATATATATATATATATATATATATATATATATATATACACACATACACACACACACACATATATATATATATATATATATATATATATATATATATATATATATATATACACACACACAAGAAAACACACGCTGCATCGCAGATTTTGAAAGTAAAGAAAGTTACATAAATTTAGTATGGTGTTTAACAATACATTCCAAAACTATCTACTGTAGATAAACCAAGACACGCAAACCTGAAGAGAACGCTCTACCGCACCTTGCTACCCGCTTCGCTATCCGCACACACTAAACATAATTTTCAAAATCTACAAAACTGAATAATTACTATATCTCAGAAAAAAGGGGCCACCATATATCATAAGAATAACGAAAAACACATTACATCAAACCCATACAAAGGAGAGATAACCTTTAGCCTTCTCGTAGTCTTCGTTGTAACAGATTTATGATCATCTCAACCTACAGCATCTTAGCCAGAGGTTCCCTAATAATTATTGGCCTCTTCGCCATAGATACCTGACCTTCTGGTTACTTGTTACGCAAGGCCTTTGGCTGATGCAGGCTGGAGATTAAATGAGGGAAGAGGCAAGAGATAGAATAACAGCAAACATTCCAGAATTAATCATAAATGTAATAATAATAATGATGAATTTAAAACCTTTTTGGAAATATGAAGATCATTTTATTAACAAGATATTTATCCTTCACTATTAAAATGGGCTCCACAAGGCACTAGAAGAGTTGGAAGACCCTGGCCTACATGGCTAAGGAATATGAAGCGTGAAGTAGATGATGTATAGAGAAATATTGACTTAAAAGATCTGACCGAGGCCCTTTGCGTCAATAGGCGTAGGAGGAGATGATGATTATTCTAATATCCATAACCATCAAACAATTTTAACCGTTGGAAATTCTCTGGCCGTTAGAACTCAAGTAGGAAAAATCAAAAGAAAAAAAGGGAAAAGGAGTAGAAAGAATAAGGATATTTTGGGCAACAACGACATAACTCCACTCTGAGTATGGAGTTATAATGAAATGGTCAGTGGAGATGATGAACAAGAAGATATGATGCCAAGATATAATGCCTGTATAAGCATTCTTTCCGATGAATGAATTATTTTGAAAGGTTAACAAAACAAGTTCTGCAAAAAGAACGGACACTCTCATTTGAAAATTGTCTTGGAAGATCTATTGCTTTTCTGACCTGTAAGCAAAGCTTGATAAATTTCGAGATGCTGCCGCTATGTAGGAGATTCTTTTAAAGTTACTTAAAATCTAAGAAATTATATAACGAATATGAGTCTAGTAATTTGGTGAAAAAAATATATCTGCAATAGAAATAACATGAATAGGAGATTTCTTTTTGTGAACGTAAGATAATCTTCGTTCTAGCATATCACGATAAATTGATATAGGAAAATGTAAAACAAGAGGTGCATACTTGAATGAAAAGTAGAACAGATAAGTTAATCTTGATTAGAAATAGTTTAGTAAAATAAATATGCCTAAAAATGACTAATAACAAATTTACGAATCAGCCATAACGTCTCCACTAGAATAATAAAACTTGTGTTTATTGTTAGAATAATCAGTATGGTTTAATTACCTGGTCAGTATGGTTAAAATCATCTGCCAGCTCTAGTTAAGCTGTCCTAGTAATAATAAAAAGAAAAGATATGCAAAGTAATGGTGGAAAAGTAAATAAAATTTTAAACATTCATTACATAAGACGAAAGGAATTTATTGGCACATAACTATTATTAATAACTTGCCTGTTAATTTGACATAGCCCGTAACGGTTAATACAAGAAAAAATTGAATCGTCTTATATCACTGCTAAAAAAATCTTGGTATAAAAATTGAAATCTAGGATTAAGTAAATTCTTTCTGAGAATTCTTAGAGAAAAGTAGCAGTTGAGTTTTTCTTACTAGAATTTTAAATGTTATTGATAATTTATCTATTTAATATATTTTGATAAATATTTTCAGACACTAATTTCGCTTACTCAAAATGTAAAACAGAGCAATTTACGAAATCTAAAAAAAAAAAAATATAAAATAGATAAAACAGAGAGACCAATTTTAATTAACAATTATACAAAAGGAAAACAATGATAGAAATAATAATCTCACGGTATAATTGCCCAACAATAGCAATACCAAAATCTCCCACAAAATTTGCAAATTTTTCGTTACAATGCGAACAAATTTAAAGGATTCCGAATGTTTTCCCATTCCAAAAGATTTATGCCATCAAATATTATACCACATTTTGGGTTTAGTCCAGCCAGCTTTTATAATCCAAGTTAAAATGCAATGATCGGCCATTGAGCTGCGTCCACAAACTTGCATACGTAAATGCCCGTAGCCACACTTGCATGCACACACTGGGTTATTTAAACAGGACATACTGTACAAACGCAAACAAACAAATGCAGCCGTTTTTAGTTCACTGCAGGACAACAGCCTCAGACATGTCCATAACCATGACCCGGGTTTGGCCATTATCATCGCCATGCTGGCCACTGCGGATTAGTGATGGTGGGAGATTTTAGTCTGATCGGTCACTGCAAACCAACCTAGTATGGGTGGCCTTGACTAGTACAACCTTGGGGATAATGGCGATATACACAAACCCTTTTACCACGTTAAGGTATCCTCACTCACAAACCAAGGCACAAACAAATAACTATGAATAGCAACACAGGCATACTGAAACAGATCCTTTGGTACATACACATTGCCAAGTTAAAATAAATTGCACTAAAACAGGTCATACTCAATGTATAGTTGGACAAAGGAATTCTTGGCACATCTCGCTCTGAAGAGATGCTCTCTATCACATCCTTACTGCGTTGGAAGTAACCAAACAGATACAGTAGTGTAGGGAGAGATGGCAGAGGTGGTCGGTGAGGCTACAACAGGAGCTCACCACTCAGTAAGGGTGTGATAAGGTACGCTTCCTAAATGTGAGGTGTGCCAAGAATATCATATACTCTTGTAAATACTGTTATACAGATCAGAAAGCAAGCACATTCACGCACAACTTGTACGTAGTTTGAAAAAGGCGTTTGAAAGAGCATACTGGAGTGATCTGCTTTTTAACAGAATTGTACAATCGTAATATACCTTCCTTTGAGGTTATACACCACTTTGCTTTCTAATTTATTCGATGATTCTTTACAGACATTAATTTCTCTTTTTTTCATTGGCTTGCATATATATATATATATATATATATATATATATATATATATATATATATATATATATATATATATATATATATATAGTATATAGTATATATATTATATATGTATATATATAATATATATATATATATATATATATATATATATATATATATATATATATGTATGTATATGTATATATATACATATATAAATATATATTATATATTGATATATAATATATATATATATAAATATATATATATATGAATATAAATATATACTGTATATATATATATATATATATATATATATATATATATATTTCAAACAGAATGCTACATTTAGGAGAAAGTTCTTTTATGTAATAATATATGCGAACATTGTCGATCGCGAGAAAGTATAGCATTTGTTTCCACGAATTCAACGTCAGATTATGATGATTAGTCTATATAAAACGTTAGTTTATTTTGTATATTGTATAAAATTTTCCTTGCGATCTATACACGGCACAGGGAAGTCGTTCAGACACAACCGACTTTAAACTCTCTCTCTCTCTCTCTCTCTCTCTCTCTCTCTCTCTCTCTCTCTCTCTCTCTCTCTCTCTCTCTCTCTCTCTCTCTCCAGATACGAAACTCTGACATCAACCTCACGATTTCTCAAATCTCTTACCAACATTTGTGAGATTATTCCCTCAAGTACAACTTACCTCTTGAAAGGAATAAAGAAAAAAAACTTAGATCAGGATTTTGTTATCACTACTTGCATCGCAATTTTTTTTCTTTGGACGTCGACTATTCTCTTTTCTTCTCGATTTCTCCAAGTTCCTTATCGCACTTTTCCTTCTTTTGTTTCCTTACTGCCTCCTTCTATTTTATTTTTTCTTTTCCTCTTCTCCCTCCTTACTTTTATTTTCAAGCCGCCTTCTTATCTTCCCTCTCTCCCCCAAGTTCTTCATCTTCAAGTTTATATTTTTTCTTTTGCTTCACTTCTTCCATTATTTTTTCCCCATTATTTTTACTTTTCCATTCCCTTTGCCCATTTCTCCCCGTTTCTACCTCACACGAGTTCTTCATCTTCCTTATCTTAATTCTACTCTCCAATCTCTTTATCTCCTTACCATTCTCAACCTCATTTCTCCCCCCCCCCTGCCCTCTTCTATAATACACTCTAGTCTGGAGTCTAGATCTCAATCCTCCCCCTCCCCGCACTTCTACCATCTTCTTCTCTTCCATCTTTCTCCTCTTCCTTTCTAACCCCAATTATTCCTCATTTTCCTTCTTCGTTTCTTCCATTTTCTATCTCTTAATCCTCACTCGAAATCTTCCCCTTATCTCTTCTTTTTCCTCCCTTAATTCTTCCATCTCCTCCCTAACCTTTCTTTCTCACTTCTCAACCTCATTCCCTTCCCTACCCCATTACAATCTTTTCCCTATCCTGTCTTGCACTACCTAACCCCCTCTCTCCATCTCCCCATTCCCTCACCCCTCACCCCCCGTCCCTTGCACCTGTTCCCAAGCTTTTGATTATATACATAAACACAAGAAATTTCCATGACAATGTTTATGAAAGGATGACCATATCCGGGCGAAGGCCCCAGGGGACGATTGGTAACGTGCCCTGGACGGCCGGCCCTTTACCTGCGGCGCCTGGACCTCACGAATCCGTGATGCGGTTGTGCCCTTCGTACCGTCATCGCTTTTGAATTTCCTGACGGAGTCCTAGGAGATGAGAGCGGGCATACGAAGGAGGAGATTGTCTCGTGACGAAAGAGTTTGGACTCGTGTTAAATCCAAAAGGGGGACCAGTCTAATGTCCTTTGTCAGAGCTCGACGGAATGGGCTGCCTGATATCCTTTATTAATCTTGGGTTCTTTAGACATGGGAGAATGGCAATCCAGAATCCGTTTATCTTGCTTGTATCTTGAAGCAAAATCTGAAGTAATTTTAATATATTTTAATCTAGATCACGTTTGAAAAGGGAAAACCATGCCTCTCATTACCAGAGGAACGAGAGAGAGAGAGAGAGAGAGAGAGGAGAGAGAGAGAGAGAGAGAGAGAGAGAGAGAGAGATTCTTAATTAGTAGTGATAACCACTATATACATAAATACAGAAAATAATGAAAAAAAAAATATCTATTACTCTGGACTTCGATATTCCATTTAAATACAATTATATTGTAATGAACGAGGAAGTGAAAAAATAACACTGCAAATTCTCTCTCTCTCTCTCTCTCTCTCTCTCCTCTCTCTCTCTCTCTCTCTCTCTCTCTCTCCTTTTCCTTTTCAATCCGCTGACATCTCACTAACCTTGATACCTGGCCCATCTTGATTGGATTAAGAGTGTTTTCGTTGCCGCTTACCTGTTCCTAAAATAATTAAAGGTAAGAAGGGCTAATTCAATTAAGGAGTGACCCACCGTTAATGTGAGACCCCCTTTTGCTGGTTGTATTTTCACGTTTTGCTAGCATTTGCTAGTACTGTATTGCCGGTTGAATATTTTTTAGACATTGTTTCTAAGATGTTTTCTGTTCCTTTTTTAAGATCTATTAGGAACACTGACGTTATTCGTACTTTTAGAATGAGCGACTATCTAAATGGATGTATTGAATTGCATAATAATTGCTTAAAAGTCATTAATTTTGTCCCCTCTCTTTATATGTTAATATCAGGGTTCTTTTTATAGCTTCCTTTGAACCTCAAAACAAAGAAATTGTTTAGTTCGCCATATCTTTTTCTTTGTTTCCTCTAAGTAATTATAACTGCTATTACTCATTTACTTGTTTTTAGCTTGTTGCTTATTCCCTGTTATGATAGTTAGTTAAATTATATTTCTGAATTTGTATTTTCTTCACTGGGTTGTTTTTCAAGTTGTATCGATTGGAATTTACAAACTTGGTTCAAACATTCATCTTCTACTACTACTATTACTACTACTACTACTACTGCTTATGCTGCTCATGCTACTACTACTACTACTACTACTACTACTAATAATAATAATAATAATGATAATAATAATAATAATAATAATAATAACCTCTGCAACATGCGATATTCTTTCATCTGCAAAATGTCACTAAAATTTGGAAATAAGAAAAAGTTGCCTTTTCGCCTCTGAAAAAAAAGCCATATAACATTTTCATTTGCAAGTTCGCTTTATAATTGTCGCCGTTTCCTCCCCAAAGAATCGCCAGCGGAAAATGCAAATTTCTTCATAAAGATTTTAGTGCACTTATCCCATTTCCTTTATATAATTAGCCATTTTAACAGACAATCTCTCAGGACATTAAAATCCTGATGCATTTGCATTTAATGAAACTTGAGGGAATATGAATATATATATATATATATATATATATATATATATATATATATATACATATATATATATATATATATATATATATATATATACATATATATATATATATATATATATTTATATCTATATATATATATATATATATATATATATATATATATATATATATATAGATGTATAAATATAAAAGGTATACATGTGTGTGTATATATATATAAATAAATGTAAAATGTATATATATGTATATACAAATTAAACAAATATATATACACACACACATATATATATATATATATATATATATAGAGAGAGAGAGAGAGAGAGAGAGAGAGAGAGAGAGAGAGAGAGAGAGAGGGGGGGGTTTATGTGATAGTGTGCGTGCAGCTTATCCTTCTCTGAATTGATATAATTTCAAAGACCGATTAATCACGAAATGTTTGAAAATTCCTCTACAATCGTCGAATTCCTCATTCCATCATCGCCAGTCAGGACAGGGAAATTTGGTCTCAACATCGAAATCCAACCACTTGCCAATACATGTCTCAATTCTCGCTTTCGGGGGGGCGAGAATGGCTTGTTTACGGTCAAATTGAAAGGAGGAAATGAAATCACAAAGTAATCAGAAACTTTCGTCCTAATTTCCATTTCTTTGGGAAGTTTATGTCCGGTGTTGTTTTCTTCCACTTGTGGTTGCGTTTCGTTTGTCTTTGTTTGGGCGCGTTCTGTTGGTTTTGGGTCTGTAAGACGTTCACTGAGTTTCAATTCTTTCTTTTTTTTTTAAATGATTATTGTTCTAAAAAAAATTTTATATTAACTGTTCATTACTTCTCGCGTAGTTTATTTATTTCTTTATTTCCTTTCCTCGCTGGACTATTTTTCCTTGTTGGAGTCCTTGGGCTTATAACACCCTGCTTTTTCAACTAGAGTTGTAGCTGAGATAATAATAATAATAATAATAATAATAATAATAATAATAATAATAATATTATTATTATTATTATTATCATTGATATTAATAACA
>NC_090735.1:60107260-60109760 GCF_036898095.1 Palaemon carinicauda
AAAACATCTTTATAAAGATTCTTTAATTAATCTGAGATTGATGGACAAAAATAAACAGAAGAAACGTTAAGAATAAACGCTATCTAATATGGTTACTTATCTTGAAAAAAGGGATTTTCTTCGAAGTATAAAGGTCCATATTATGAAGTTTTTTGTTATTATCGTTTTTCTTCAGTTAGAAAATATCAAAGAAACACTAAAAAATGAAAAAAATACTAAACACTAATTTCTATTATTCTGAGTTTGGGAATTTTTGTTTAATTTTTTTTTTTCGGTCTGAACTTTAAGAAAATTTTTTCTTATGTCTGATATTGTAGCCATGAAATGTCACTAAGAATATCTTAATACACTTTTTTATTTGTTTCTTTCCTTCCTTCTCTCTTCTTCATTTCAAAGTCATAGAGTTTCGAGAAAGAAAAATCAATTTTTTTTTAAAGAAATTCTTACAATAATTTTTTTTTTTTTTGCCGTAATTAAATGTAGGTGGTTGAAAAAATATTATAATTTTCATTGATTTATCGAGTTTTTTTCTATCTTTGCATAGGTTGTTTAGCTGATAAATTTAACATCTTGAATAAAAATTTATATTAATTCAACTTTATTTTCTAACTTGTACTGTACATTTTTTTAGACTAACATCAAAATATTTCTTCATCGTTTAATAATTTTTCTACTTCAAAAATATATATTCTTTTTTATTTATGCTCTTTATTTCTCTTCCCTGCTATAAAATAAAAATCTGAGATAAGCCACATTTGAAAAGGGGAATTGGAAACACCCGATATCTCCTTCATTTCACAACAATCTTCTTTCTGATCTTTATCTTGACAACTCTTAACTGCTTAAGCCTAGCCAGTGACGTCACGCTGTGACAAAAATATTGAGTGAAGAAAAAAAAAAGTTTCTTCTTTCTTCCCCGAATAAAGACAATTCGTCGAGGGGCAAAAATCATTTAATTCTTCCTAAGTTTAGATTACAAGGAGTTTGACAATCTTTTAGTTTCGTGTCTGATTAATGAATGAGAAAAAAAAACCTTCCCTGAGGTATTTTTCTTGTTATTTTTTTCTCAAGAGGCCTCTTAGGATTTGCATCTCAACGAAGCCTATTGGAGACAAAAGACTGTTTATTTTTTTTGTTGTGACATTCGCCGAGGGTTTTAAATAACATCATCAGTAATGATATACATTTATTTTGACATTAGTGACGTTAAAGAAAGAAAAAAAAAAAAAACGAAAATCGGCTGGTATTTAGGAAAAGGTATCCATAGCTACACACTGTGCTACACAAAGTTGTTTTTTACAGTATTGCTCTCTGGCGCTTATGCTTTCGAAAACAGTATTTTGATATATCTCCAAATTTTGGACATCTTTATTATTCTTATGGTCGTTCTTGCTATAATTATAATCATTAGTAGTACTATTTAATAATTTGACAAGGCTATTTACATTTGCCACTACAGCTACCACTAACATTTATACCATTATTATTATTATTATTATTATTATTATTATTATTATTATCATTATTGTTGTTGTTGTTGTTATAATTATATCATTATCATTATTATTATTATTGTTATTCAGACTTTGCACATTCGATCAATATCCGACATAAATTCCCCCCAAAACTTTCCCGAGTGAGACTTGACTTCTTGAATGATCCATTTCTCACCAAGCACATTAAGCCAACAGTCTGAATATTCAGAAGTGCAAATTCCCATTATGCATGGCAAATACGCCAGCAGAAAAATTGACCATTATGTCAACTGTGGATCATAAAAAAACTCCAGCAGATCATAATATTATTAGCTCCAGGTAACAGTGCGAATAAGAACGAGAAGTAAATGAGGAAAAAAATGACACAAAAAAGGAAAATTGTCGGTCGTGGTATACGCAGGAAACCGTGCTGAAATGGCTATAGCTACTTCTATAGCTCGTCCCAGACCAGAGTCTCTGGGCTGAGCTGAGAGCTCTAGCTGCCTGTTGCCTCTACCAAGTTGGTGGCTGGTGTGGTGGAGACCGCGGAGTGGAGGAGGAATACGAAGAGGATGGTGGTGGTGGAGTTGGTGACGGAGTAGAGAGAGAGAGAAGAGAGACTTGCTCCTCCCCCGTTTGAGTCTGCGTCCGAAACCCTCCGTCACAATATAAACAATTTAATGCAGCCACTTCGACGATTTTAAATTTGTCATGGGACATTAAGAAGGAAAGAGGGCGGGGGGAAATCTGATTGACAATTGCGGAATGAAATTTCGTCTGTTTTATGTAACAACTATTTGGGTTTTATCAAATATTTGTATTAATGATACCTTTTTCTCTTTTCTTTTTTTGCTTATCCAACATCCCATAATGCCCTCCGGTATTTTCCTTTTTTTCTCTTTTATCGTCCCCTGCTTCTAGTCTCAGTTATTACTTTTTTTTTCCGTTTCTCCTCTTGGTATTTTGTTCAGCTGACTTCCTTTAGAGCATAAGAGCATACTTTATCCTCAATATCTTTTTTGTTA
>NC_090735.1:60124760-60134760 GCF_036898095.1 Palaemon carinicauda
TATATATATATATATATATGTGTGTGTGTGTGTGTGTGTATATATATGTATATATATATAAATATAAATATATATATATATATATATATATATATATATATATATATATATATATATATATTATATATATATATATATATATATATATATATATATATATATATATATATATATGTGCGTGTGTGTGTGTGTGAGTGTATGCGTGTGTGAAAAATATAAATCACAAATGGAACTTTATATGCAAAGTCGGTAATGAGCTATTATTGTGGAATTCGACAGGAATGTGTACAGCAAAGTTGGAATGAACTTTTATATCTCTCGATAGCTGATTGTTAATGTGTACTATTGTAATTGTTTCGACTCGAGAGGAATAGGTTCGAATCCTGGCCCAGCCAAGCATAAATTCAATCTTCAATTCCATCAGTGGTTAATATATGTATCTATGAAAGTCATGTTTGTTATCGACAAATAACTTAATACTCTATATATATATATATATATATATATATATATATATATATATATATATATATGTATATATGTATATATATACATATATATATATATATATATATATATATATGTATATATATACATATATATATACATATATATATATATATATATATATATATATATATATATATATATACAGTATATAGTATATATATGTATATGTATATATACAGTATATATATATATATATATATATATATATATATATATACATATATATATGTATGTGTATACCGGTATATATGTATATATATATATATATATATGTATATATATATATATATATGTGTGTGTGTGTGTGTATGCCCGTATAAGTATGTGTACATGTGAGTGTGTGTAAGTGTATGTGCATGATTAGATGTCGTAGCTTGGCGTTGCCTTGGGCTTATATTCGCAAGGACCTCAGTACGATCATGGTCTGGTGCCCCTTTGACTACCAGCTGCGAACGGGTACCAGCGTCATCTGGAATTCTAAGATCAGAGAATGTGGATAAGAATCTTACCCCCGGAGGACTTGCTGAGATCCGGAAGGCTGTACGTTTTCCAGTGTCACCCCCTCGGGTGGGGAAAATGACATATAGCGAGCAAATAATTCTATATGTATTTATTGCATGTATAAATGAGTCAGGTGACCATGAAACTGATTATCGAATGTGTTTATTGCTAATACAAAGAAAAATTCATGGATATTTGTTGGGTAATTTGGTGCGTACAAATCTCCATATATACATACATAGATACACACACACACACACATATATATATATATATATATATATATATATATATATATATATATATATATATATATATATATGTGTGTGTGTGTGTGTGTGTGTGTGTGTGTGCGCGTAGATAACAGAGCAACGGAAAGAATAATGATGGGAATAACACTAAGCGACAGAAAAAGCAACATGGATATGAGGGCAAAACTAATGTAGAGGATATTCTAACAACATGTAAGAAAAAGAAATGGACATGGGTAGGACATATTATGAGAGTGGCAGATAACAGATGGGGATTAAGAACAACAAAATGAGTCCCTATAGAGTGCAAAAGAAGCAGAAGGAAGAGAAGACAATGGATTGATGAACTAAGAATATTTGCAGGTATAGTTTGGCATAGAAAGACCAAAAAACAGACGCGAATCGAAGGACATATTCTGAATCATGCCATCAGTAGATATTTATCACCAAATATATTCATAGGTACATACCCTGAGCTGGGGTATATGTTAAATACATATAAAATGTACTCAGAAGGTGCATACCTCCGCCAAACGGATACGGTTAGTTGGGATCAAAACGAAATCTTACCCATAGCCAGACTTACTTAGCAAAAGTGAATAAGTGATATGATTTTCTTTTAACTATTCCAGTTTCAGAAGTCTATAGCATTTGCGAGGAAAAGGTACTTCTGGACAAAAATCGTAGTCTTATCTCTTCCAGATTACATTCCTATGTCTCCCAAAATCTCTTCACTTGTTGATAATAACAATGCTCACCTCTGATAAGAGTTTTCTGCACACAGGCATTAGATATAAAATTATAAATTTTCGTGGTAGATGAAAACGTAATTAAAATAACAGAGTCGTACCGAAGAGGATCTTATAAGAAAGTAAATGAGAGAAATAAAATGTTGCCAAACGAATTGTCAAAATAAATCTATAAATTCAATATGGGTTTTGATCTACCGGTCGATCATAACTCTCTTTACCCATTAGGAACATTCTACGCAACACGATAACATTGCCAGCAGCAACATTGCGACATCAACAACAGGCAATATGATTTACACTTGAACGCATCTTACATTCAAGTGTAATGCCTGGCAATATTGCAGCCCTAAGGAGGCTGTCGTTGCAAGATTAATATCAGCTTGCTGTTCGCTATAAAAGCAGCCTTGTTAATAAATTAACCAAATGTTGATATCGTCCACCAAGGGTCTGGTGGAGTGTTCTTACATCGCTCAGCAGTCCAATATGAGGAATGAATGTTACGCAGACTCGAGAAAATTAAAATCTATTGTTATTTTCGTTTCACTACAAATGAGAAATTTCATAATGCCAGGAATTGAAATACAAAAGCGTTTTTTATCCTTAATATGTAGATTCATAGAACTTATTGTCAGAGCTATCTTGAAAGCATGAAAACATTATATATATTTCTTCATAAAATGGAAAATCCTGTTCTTGTTCCTAAATTCTGACAATTCTAACCTATTATGTTCCACAATGATTGACAGACGTCTGGGGTACGCTGCAGAAACACATTAAGCTCTTCGCAATTTTAAGAGCTAATAAAAATCACGTTTTAGAAAATTATGCAAAATTCGTTCGTGGCTTCTTCAATATATCTTGATTTACTTTAGTAAAAAGATGTCGTACAGAAATTGGCCTTTCTGTATATAACATTTCCTTATGCAAAAATTACTCACTGAACAAAGGATATTAAAATTTTAATGGTTGAGGTGAAATCATTTTATTTTACATTATAACATAAATGAGTCTTTCATTTCAGCATTAAGGAAATAATTAACTCTTGACATTTTCCATGTTAATGACATTCGTCAGGGGAGCGGAACATATTATCTGGATTAAATAATTTATTCAAATAAAAATACCTTCATCAACCACCAAATGAAATGAAGTTGATGTCCCTCGGTATCCTGAGGAAGCTTCAACAATTTCTGCAATTCCTACAACACCATTAATCAGCATCCTACGCCGCAATGTCCTCGTTAGTGCCATAACTTTTCAAAAAATCCTTCGGAGTCCTTCAAGGAGTCGAAAATTCGGTAAACATCCCTGAGACCCTGACTGAGGAAAATACCATCTTAGATTCTCAAGTTTAAACTTTTCCTTCATTTTCCGAAGGCAGGGAAAACCTCGTCGAGGAATAAGTCGTGTAATTAAAGATTAAAGGGATAAAGTCCTTTGCCAGATTACCCAAGAGAGAGAGAGAGAGAGAGAGAGAGAGAGAGAGAGAGAGAGAGAGAGAGAGAGAGAGAGAGAGAGAGAGAGAGAGAGAATATTTTGGTTCTTAAACTATTTTTTTGTTGTTTTAATTTTAGCTACCTATCTATCTCTATCTATATTGCACTTTGGAAAACGAATGATTAGAAATATGGCTTTTATTAAATAACTCTGGTACACATTAATACAGTGACTCTTCAGTACTAGCCATAACTAGTCAAGACGAAAGTTGAGCCTGAAGAAATATTATAAGTGAGAGCATATAATTCCTAAGTTAGATAATTAAGAACCAAGGTACCATAAAAAAATTTAGAGGTTTTGTTGCTTATTGGATGAGGAGGGAGATTTAGTTACCCATATGTTTATGATGGGAGGTTCAATGACCTAACTGAAAATTTTGGGAGATTATGTTGTCTATAGGAAAAGAGGGGAGGTTCAGTTGCCAAAATGAAGAAGATGGAAGCTTCAGTTGCCCAAAATGAGAGAGTTGGGAGACTCAGTTGCAAAAATGAAGATTGGAGGTTCAATTGCTCAAATGAAGAAGATTGGAGGTTCAGTTGCTCAAATGAAGAAGATGGAAGCTGCAGTTGCCAAAATGAAGGAGATGGGAGGATCAGTTGCCCAAAATGAAGATTGGAGGTTCAGTTGCTCAAATGAAGAAGATTGGAGGTTCAGTTGCTCAAATGAAGAAGATGGAAGCTTCAGTTACCCAAAATGAAGGAGATGGGAGACTCAGTTGCCCAAAATGAAGATTGGAGGTTCAGTTGCTCAAATGAAGAAGATTGGAGGTTTAGTTGCCCAAATGAAGAAGATTGGAGGTTTAGTTGCCCAAATGAAGAAGATTGGAGGTTTAGTTGCCCAAATGAAGAAGATTGGAGGTTCAGTTGCTCAAATGAAGAAGATGGAAGCTGCAGTTGCCAAAATGAAGGAGATGGGAGGATCAGTTGCCCAAAATGAAGATTGGAGGTTCAGTTGCTCAAATGAAGAAGATTGGAGGTTTAGTTGCCCAAATGAAGAAGATTGGAGGTTTAGTTGCCCAAATGAAGAAGATTGGAGGTTCAGTTGCTCAAATGAAGAAGATGGAAGCTGCAGTTGCCAAAATGAAGGAGATGGGAGGATCAGTTGCCCAAAATGAAGATTGGAGGTTCAGTTGCTCAAATGAAGAAGATTGGAGGTTTAGTTGCCCAAATGAAGAAGATTGGAGGTTTAGTTGCCCAAATGAAGAAGATTGGAGGTTTAGTTGCCCAAATGAAGAAGATTGGAGGTTTAGTTGCCCAAATGAAGAAGATGGAAGCTGCAGTTGCCAAAATGAAGGAGATGGGAGGATCAGTTGCCCAAAATGAAGATTGGAGGTTCAGTTGCTCAAATGAAGAAGATTGGAGGTTTAGTTGCTCAAATGAAGAAGATTGGAGGTTTAGTTGCCCAAATGAAGAAGATGGGAGGTTCATTTGCACAAATGAAGAAGATGGGAGGCTCAGTTGCCAATATAAAGAAGATGGGCGGTTCAATTGCCCTAATGAAGAAGATGGGGGTTCAGTTGCCAAAATGAAAAAGATGGGAGGCTCACTTTCCAAAATGAAGAAGATGGGAGGTCCAATTGCCCAAATGAAGTAGATGGGAGTTCAATTGCCCAAACAAAGAAGATAGGAGGCTCTGTTGCCAAACTGAAGAAAATGGGAGATTCAATTGTACAAAGGAAGAAGATGGGAGGCTCAGTCGCCAATATGAAGAAGATGGGAGGTTCAATTTCCCAAAAGATGAAGATGGGAGGTTCAGTTGCCAAAATGAAGAGGATGGGAGGTTCAGTTGCCAAAATGAAGAAGATGGGAGGTTCAATTGTCCAAATGAAAAAGATGGGAGTTCATTTGCCCAAACAATGAAGATAGGAGGCTCAGTTGCCAAAATGAAGAAGATGGGAGGTTCAATTGTCCAAATGAAGTAGATAGTAGGCTCAGTTGTCAAAATGAAGAAGACGGGAGGTTCAATTGTTCAAATGAAGAAGGTGGGAGGCTCAGTTGTCAAATTGAAGAAGATAAGAGTTTCAATTGCCCAAATGAAGAAGATGGGAGGCTCAGTTGTCAAAATGAAGATAGGAGGTTCAATTGCCCAAATGAAGGTGGGAGGCTCTGCTCTCAAATGAAGAAGATGGGATGTTCAATTGTCCAAATGAAGAAGATGGGATGTTCAATTGTCCAAATGAAAAAGATGGGATGTTCAATTGTCCAAATGAAGAAGGTGGGAGGCTCAGTTGTCAAAATGAAGATGATGGGAGGTTCAATTGTCGAAATGAAGAAGATAGGAGGCTCAGTTGTCAAAATGAAGAAGATGGGAGGTTCAATTGTTCAAATGAAGAAGGTGGGAGGCTCAGTTGTCAAACTGAAGAAGATAGAAGTTTCAATTGTCCAAATGAAGAAGGTGGGAGGCTCAGTTGTCAAAATGAAGATAGGAGGTTCAATTGCCCAAATGAAGGTGGGAGGCTCAGCTCTCAAATGAAGAAGATGGGATGTTCAATTGCCCAAATGAAGAACGTGGGAGGCTCAGTTGTCAAAATGAAGAAGATGGGAGGTTCAATTGCCCAAATGAAGAATACAGGAGGACCAGTTGTCAAAATGAAGAAGATGGAAGGTTCAATTGTTCAAATGAAGATGGTGGGAGGCTCAGTTGTCAAAATGAAGATAGGAGGTTCAATTATTCAAATGAAGAAGGTGGGAGGCTCAGTTGTCAAACTGAAGAAGATAGGAGTTTCAATTGTCCAAATGAAGAAGGTGGGAGGCTCAGTTGTCAAAATGAAGATGATGGGAGGCTCAATTGTCGAAATGAAGAAGATAGGAGGCTCCGTTGCCAAAATGAAGGTGGGAGGTTCAATTGTCCAAATGAAGATGGTAAGGAGGCTAAGTTCCCAAAATGAAGAAGATGGGATGTTCAATTGTCCAATGAAGAAGGTAAGGAGGCTCATTTGCCAAAATGAAGAAGATGGGAGGTTCAATTGTCCAAATGAAGAAGAAAGGAGGCTCAGTTACCAAAATGAAGAAGATGGGAGGTTCAATTGTCCAAATGAAGAAGATAGGAGGCTCAGTTGCTGAAATGAAGATTGGAGGTTTAATTGTCAAAATGAATAAGATGGGACACTCAGTTGTCAAATAAGAAGCTGGGAGGTTCAATTGCCCAAATGTAGAAGGTGGGAGGCCCAGTTGTCAAAATGAAGAAGATGGGAGGTCAATTGTCCAAATGAAGAAGGTAAGGAGGCTCATTTACCAAAATGAAGTAGATGGGAGGTTCAATTGTCCAAATGAAGATGGTAAGGAGGCTAAGTTGCCAAAATGAAGAAGATGGGAGGTTCAATTGTCCAAATGAAGAAGAAAGGAGGCTCAGTTACCAAAATGAAGAAGATGGGAGGTTCAATTGTCCAAATGAAGAATATAGGAGGCTCAGTTGCTGAAATGAAGATTGGAGGTTTAATTGTCAAAATGAATAAGATGGGACACTCAGTTGTCAAATAAGAAGCTGGGAGGTTCAATTGCCCAAATGTAGAAGGTGGGAGGCTCAGTTGTCAAAATGAAGAAGATGGGAGGTCAATTGTCCAAATGAAGAAGGTAAGGAGGCTCATTTACCAAAATGAAGTAGATGGGAGGTTCAATTGTCCAAATGAAGATGGTAAGGAGGCTAAGTTGCCAAAATGAAGAAGATGGGAGGTTCAATTGTCCAAATGAAGAAGAAAGGAGGCTCAGTTACCAAAATGAAGAAGATGGGAGGTTCAATTGTCCAAATGAAGAATATAGGAGGCTCAGTTGCTGAAATGAAGATTGGAGGTTTAATTGTCAAAATGAATAAGATGGGACACTCAGTTGTCAAATAAGAAGCTGGGAGGTTCAATTGCCCAAATGTAGAAGGTGGGAGGCTCAGTTGTCAAAATGAAGAAGATGGGAGGTCAATTGTCCAAATGAAGAAGGTAAGGAGGCTCAATTGCCAAAATGAAGAAGCTGGGAGGTTCAATTGTCCGAATGAATAAGATAGGAGGCTCAGTTGCCAAAATGAAGAGGGGAAGTTCAATTGCCCAAATGAAGAAGGTGGTAGGCTAAGTTGTCAAATAAGAAGATGGGAGGTTCAATTGCTCAAATGTAGAAGGTGGGAGGCTCAGTTGTCAAAATGAAGAAGACGGGAGGTTCAATTGTTCAAATGAAGAAGGTGGGAGGCTCAGTTGTCAAAATGAAGAAGATGGGAGGTTCAATTGCCCAAATGAAGAAGATGGGATGTTCAATTGCCCCGACTGAATAGGAGGTACAGTTCGACAGTCCAGTAGGATGAGTAGGAGCTAAGGTTCAGCTGTCGACTGGATAAGAGAAGAGGTTCAGTTTCACGCTTATATAAGGCAAGATGTTCACTTGTTCACATCAGATGTGAAGTTATTTTAGGAGTAGAAGGTTGAAGAAAATTAATTCAGCTATGAATTAGAAATAAAAGGAAATTTTCTAGAAAACAAAAAAGATAGAAAACCATAAGCTCGGTATGCAAAAAAAATATTCATTATAAAAATACATTGCATTCCTTAGATAAATAAAACACTGACTAATTATGAAATGGGATTTGATTTCCATTATGGAAAAATACAGACATTATAGCATATCCTCAACCGTTTTTTACTAATAAAATAAACAATTAATTACAAAATTCCAAGAATTTGCCCTTGCTTTTATTCGTTCTTCATTTGTTTTTCTAATAAGATAAATAGTTAAGTATAATTTTCCAAGAATTTCTCTTTGATTTAATCGCTCTCCAGTTCTTTTTCTAATAAAATAAATAATTAAGTATAAAATTCCAAGAATTCACCTATGCTTCTAATCGCTCTTTATTTGTTTTTCTAATAAGATAAACAGTTAAATACAAACTTCCAAGAAATTCCCTTTGCTTTAAATCGCTCTCCAGTTGTTGTTGAAGCAAAACGCTGCTGGGATATTTGAGAACACATTTCACGCGCGTTTAGTTTCGCTCTCCGATTAATCTGCAGCCATGAACCGACCGCATTAATTTCGATGAATATATATTTTCCGATACATTAGGCACATTTCAAGGGTCATAACCCTTTCGAAATTCTTTTTCGACGGATCCTTATCCTCCAAAATCACCCCGAAACTAAGTCAAGAAGAGGAGAATGTAAGTAGTGTTCAAGCAGAACCTTCATTATGCATTTGGGATAGAAAGATTTTTATTTTGATGTTGTTACTGTTCTCAAAATATTCTAGTTTTCCTCGTTTCCTTTCCTCACTGGGCTATTTTCCTTGTTGGGGCCCCTGGGCTTATAACATCCTACTTTTACAACTAGGCTTATAGCTTAGCAAGTAGTAATAATAATAATAATAATAATAATAATAATAATATTAATAATAATAATAATAATAATAATAATGCTCAACTTTCCTTTGGGGTTTTGTACTCGTTTTTTTTTATAGTTTCAAGAGTCACGAATCTTGTTCGTTATTGTTCATGCATGAATTGACTTTGCATTCGAAATTGCAGATTGTAATGAGTAATTTCATATGAGTAAATTTATGTTCAATTGTTTTGTTTCTAATTTGGTAAGAAAATAAGATAAAATGATCCAGAAACAGGTTTTTGATAATATCTCGTGGTAATGAAGGTTGTTCAAACTGGCCTTTGAATTTGTTATTCAGTTTTGCATAAGAGATCGAATTTGGGTTATAAGAATTTTCTGTGCATTAATGGGCCCTCTCTCTCTCTCTCTCTCTCTCTCTCTCTCTCTCTCTCTCTCTCTCTCTCTTTTACAGTACATGCACCACTTAGACACAGAATGGGTGATAACCGGCTTTCCATTGAATAGTAGAATATGCTATACAGAGCAAGATTATCATATCAACGTTTTTAGCTGTAATGATATAAAAAGCAATTTATATATATATATATATATATATATATATATATATATATATATATATATATATATAGTATATATATAGTATATATATATATATATATATATATGTATATATATATATATATATATATATATATATATATATATATATATATATATATATATATATATATATATATCATCTCCTCCTACGCATATTGACGCAAAGTGCCTCGGTTAGATTTCGCCAGTCGTCTCTATCTTGAGCTTTTAATTCTATACTTCTTCATTCATCCCCTATATATATATATATATATATATATATATATATATATATATATTATATATATATATATATATATATATATATATATATATATATATATATATATATATATATATATATATATATATATATATATATATAAAAGCCTTCCTTCATAACTCTAAAAATAATTATATACAGACTCAAACGAATAACCATTGATGGGGTATCCAGGTGACATACCAACACCTAAGAGGAAGGGTTATAGGTATCAGAGCAACAGACTCCGTGTTAATCTCAGGAATTAGTTTCAGTTGGAATGAGGCAGCCTCTGGAATTGCTGATATCCTCAAAGTAAATCAGGAATCTTGGCCGC
>NC_090735.1:60142260-60147260 GCF_036898095.1 Palaemon carinicauda
GTCAATTTTCAAACTCAGATGTCGCTCAAGATCAAAAAAGAGGAATTCCTATCAAATGATGAAAACAAGCAACGTTTCATTAATTTGCTTGGTGATTCCCTTGAAGCTGCTGGTTGTGAAGTTCACCACGCAAAAGATGATGCTGATCTACTTATTGTCCAGACCGCAATAAAGGTTGTGTCGCAGTGTAATGTTATTCTCGTTGGAGATGATACAGATCTTCTTGTCCTTCTATGTTATCATACTAAGAATGTGAAGTATAATATGTTCTGGAGGCCGGAGCCTAAAAAGGGAAAAAAGGAGCAACTTCTGAACATTGGACATGTATGTCAGAAACTTGGAGATGATCTTTGCAATAGCATTCTTTTTGTCCATGCGTTCCTTGGCTGTGATACAACTTCACGTGTCTTTGGTTATGGAAAGGGTGTGGCACTGAAGTTGGCACAGGACAGTGAATACTTTTGTGACCTTGCTAAGGTGTTTGGCAACTATGATTCCAGCGAGGATGAAATAATTCAGGCAGGGGAGAAAGCTATGCTTTGTGTGTACAAGGCAAAACCAGATGGCAATCTGGATTCACTGAGACACCACAGGTTTCAAGAATTAGTTGCCACTAGCAAAAAAGTTATTCACCCCAAATCATTGCCACCAACTTCAGGGGCAGTAAAGTACCACAGTTTCCGTGTTTTCCACCAAGTTCAGGCGTGGAAGGGTAACAGCCTGAATGCTGAAAATTGGGGGTGGAAGATCATCGAAGGAAAAATGTTCCCCCTTATGACTGATTTGGACGTTGCTCCAAAATCACTATTGGAAGTGGTAAGATGCAAATGCAAGACAGGGTGCGGAAAACGTTGTGGGTGCAGACGACTGGGTCTTGACTGTACACCAGCCTGCAGTGAATGCAGGGGGATCTGTGAGAACATGAACTTGGAGAACACTGACGAGACTTCAGATGATGATCGTGATATCTTGGGCATGTGAACCTACATTTAAGGAGAATTAACTGGCATGCCTTGGTTTCAATTTCAACAAACTGACACCTGCATTATAGATAAATAGACTCATTTACCATGAAAACCTATAAATAGACACCAAGATTGTTGTCTTCGGTAGGATACTGTCGAAGTTATTGCGATTTTCAGTTTTTGCGTACCAACCATGGCAGCCATATTGAATTCATTATGATGTAATCATGACAGCTCCCTGAAATTAGTCTCAAATGATTCTTCGACCATGGAAACATGGGTATAGACACCATTTTCATAATTCTAGCTCTATTACTTTTGGCAATATAATCAAAAACAGATATTTCGACAATGGCTACCTTGAATTGCATATTTCACCATGTTCCACCAAATATATATTTCTACAGTTTTGATATTTCTTTTAGCATGATAATTAAAAGTCATTGCAAGTAATTTCATTTTTCTGGCAATTTGTCCTAGGTCAAATGGTAGATTTACTGGACTACTAGCATTATCTAAGATTAGGGGTTTCGACCAACTTTGTTGATTAACTAAGATGGCTCAAGAAGATCTGAAGTATATAGTAATTTACATTTTCATTTAACTCCTACTTACTTCATATTGCAGTTCGCTGTAGACATATTAAAGTAGACCCCATGGACAAGGTCTTTGACCTTATAGTATTAATGGCCGACTGGATAGCATCTTCACTTGGAAGAAATTCATATCAGGTATGACAAAACATAAAAAAAAAAATATAATTTTTCCTTTTGTCGATTGTGTCCTTTAATTGGTAACAGGAGCTATTTTTAAAATATTCTATATAAATTGTTCGTTACTTCCCAAGTAGTTTTTTTATTTCATTATTTCCTTTCGTCACTGGGTTATTTTTTCATGTTGGAGCCCTTGGGCTTATAGCATCCGGCTTTTCCAACTAGGGCTGTAGCGTATCTAGAAATAATAATAATAATAATAATAATAATAATAATAATAATGTACCCAGCTATTATTATTATTATTATTATTATCATTATTATTATTATTATTAATACTTGCTACGCCACAGCCCTAGTTGGAAATGCAGGGTGCTATAAGCCCAAGGGTTCCAATAAGGAAAATAGCCCAGTGAGGAAAGGAAATAAGGCAATAAACTAAAAGAGAATTTTAAGAACAATAACAACATCAAATTATTTTTGTATATATACACTACAAAAATTTAAAAATAACAGTAGGAAGAGAAATAATATAGAATAGTGCGCTCGAGTGTATCCTCGGGCAAGAGAACTATAACCCAACACAGTGGAAGAACATGGTACATAGGCTATGACACTACCCAAAACTAGAGAATAATGGTTTGATTTTGGAGTGTCCTCCTAAAAGAGCTGCGTACCATAGCTAAAGTCTCTCTGAACCATAACATTTATTCCTGTAAATGTGCAAGTATATGGAAATATATTTTTAGATATGAAACGGATTTAGATATATTTCTTGGGAAAAAACTTATATAAATAGAAACAGCAATAATACAGTAAGGCTGAATATTGGGGTTAATTGAACTTGCTTTTGATAAACTGTTGCGGACGCAGTAAAACAGTTTTATCAAGCGTTTCTTTCATTTCATAGAATTTATTGAATGGATAAATATTTTCTGGTGCAATATATATATATATATATATATATATATATATATATATATATATATATATATATATATATATATATATATATATATATATCTATTTATTTATATATATATATATATATATATATATATATATATATATATATATATATGTAGTGAATATGTGTGCAGAAATCACAAAAGCTGGCACGTTACGAGCATGAAAGTGAAACTTTTTTCGTGGCTATAATATATCTATCTATCTATCTATCTATATATCTATATCTATATCTATATATATATATATATATATATATATATATATATATATATATATATATATATATAGTAATAATACCTAATTTTAAGTGTGGTTTTTTCCTGAAAGATAAAAGATAATTCTATCAAGAAAAAAGTATTAAGGATTAAAGGGGTTGGGTAGAAAAAAATAGCGCACATAAAAATACATATACTGAAATACAATAAGAACAAGGATGATAATTCTAACCCTGCATAGCACTGATATTTAATAGAAGAGAGAGAGAGAGAAATTGATTTTTCAGGAATTACGCTACAAACTTGCAGAATTTTTATGTCCTCTATTATTTTTTGCTTTGTATTTTCATTTTTCATCCTAATGAACGCGTATTTTTCAGTTGGATGTAATTTCTATATACATTTTTGCAGGGGATTGTACTGTTCGAAATCAGAAAAAAGGAATCATAAAAGCTAACGTAAATGTTTCATGTCATTTTTTCTTGCATGGATGAGTCTTATTGATGGAATATTTGGAAAATAGGAATGCCTCCACTAATATATATATATATATATATATATATATATATATATATATATATATATATATATATATATATATATATATATATATATATACATATATATATATATATATATATATACATACATATATATATATATATATATATATATATATATATATATATATATATATATACATACATATATATATATATATATATATATATATATATATATATATATATATATATATATGTATATATATACACGCTGAACGACAAAGGCCTTGGACATGTCCTCATTCTTGTCTGGGGTTTTCCAGTATTCATCACAATGCTTGCCAACTGCGGGTTGGTGATGGAAGGGGATTTTAATCTGATCGCTTACAGCAAACCAACCTAGTATGGGTAGCTCTGACTAGTACAGCTTATTATTATTATTATTATTATTATTATTATTATTATTATTATTATTATTATTTGCTAAGCTACAACCCTAGTTAGAAAAGCAGGATGCTATAAGCCCAGAGGCTCCAACAGGGAAAGTAGCCCAGTGAGGAAAGAAAACAAAGAAAAATCAAATCTTTAAGAAGAGTAACATTAAAATAAACATCTCCTGTATAAACTATAAAAACTTTAACAAAACAAGAGGAAGAGAAACAAGACAGAACAGCGTGCCCGAGTGTACCCTCAAGCAAGAGAACTCTAACCCAAGACTAGAGAACAATGGTTTGATTTTGGAGTGTCCTTTTCCTAGAAGAGCTGCTGACCATAGCTAAAGAGTCTCTTGTACCCTTGCCAGGAGGAAAGGAGCCACTGAACAATTACAGTGCCAAAGTTAACCCCTTGGGTGAAGAAGAATTGTTTGGTAATCTCTGCGTTGTCAGGTGTAAGAGGACAGAGAAGAATATGTAAAGAATAGGCCAGACTATTCGGTGTATGTGTAGGGAAAGGGAAAATGAACCGTAACCAGAGAGAAGGATCCAATGTAGTATTGTCTGGACAGTCAAAGGACTCCATATATCTCAAGTGGTAGTATCGCAACGGGTGGCTGGTGCCCAGGCTTAGCTGATCATGGCGATGCACAAACCCTTTCGGTACGTTAAGGTGTGTGTATGTGTATGTGTTTGAGAGAGAGAGAGAGAGAGAGAGAGAGAGAGAGAGAGAGAGAGAGAGAGAGAGGGGGGGGGGTGAAAATTTCGTTGCAAGGTAAAATGAACCTTTATTTAGGCAATTGAAAGGTGAATGGATGTACGGAAAACGTTGTTTTTGTTTTTTATTGTTCACGAAATTTAGTTAAAATTTCTCCTATGTTCAGCATATCAATACACACATAATTAAAAAAAAAATCAGATTTATATGAATTTTCTGCCTAACGCAACACAGATTTCATAAGACTTAGTAAAAATCCCTTTCAATGTAACATTATTACATAAAACACGGTGTCAGAAATAGGCCAAAGAGGTTAAGTGTTTCCTTTTGAAGATCCAAGAGCACTTAGACCTGTAACAAGTTTCGTAAGCCTTACCATCACGAAAGGACCCTATTGACGTCATAGGCCTTTGACTCGAAGTCTGTAAACTTTCCAGCATTAGGCTTATTAATTTAGTGGAAAGGAGGTAAATCGGAACATGA
>NC_090735.1:60149760-60154760 GCF_036898095.1 Palaemon carinicauda
TTGTCGAGGACTAGGTCAAATCTTTTAAATTCTTTTACTCTTTTTTTCTTTCATTCGAAATGATAAAGTTATGTCTTTGGAGACATTATTAAATATTCGATTCCATTAGTATTACTGACACATTGAATTTCAAGTTTGAAGGTAATTTTTCTTTTGAGGAAACCCTACATGATATTTTTTAATCGTTTACAATCTATTTTATGCAATTAGTATTGATTTTAACTACAAATGATATAATGAACGCGAATACACACAAATATATATATATATATATATATATATATATATATATATATATATAAATATATATATATATATATATATATATATATATATATATATAGGCCGGCCAGAAAACTCTGTCGCAGAAAGTTGGGTCTCAAGTCACTATGCTTGCATCTTAAAAACCTTTATATGTTTTCTTTACATTATGTTTATAGGGTACTAAACAGAAAAATATATAATAACAAAAGATCAATTTTGTTTAGTAAGTAAGAGAAAATTGAGTAGCTACCAATCAAACATAAAATCAGCAGTCTTTTAAAAACAAAGTAGTTTTAAGTTATCAGTAACAGATCTTAAAAGGTCAATCCTGTTACTTCCATTGTATTCTTCGGCTAACGTTGTCAAGTTTTTCATATATATTCTTTTTAACTGTTTTTTTTTTTCTGCTAGCTGCAAATGTAGTATCTTTGTTTGTGTCAGTGTCTATCCCTTTTTAGAGGAATCAAAAAATTTCCAGATATTGGGGTTTCTGCATGCAATGAATTGTTTTAAGGCTAAATGAAATTGTTCTAGCGCATCGTTTATTCGAGGTCATTTATACATGACACGATTTCTCATATTCCAAAAATCACAATAGGGTATAAAGGAGCTTCTCTTCTACGGCACCGTCCATGGATTGCACTAATTTATGTTGACTCAAAGTATCTAATAAACTTCAGCGGTAGAAAATAGCCTTCACAAAGTTTTTCAAAAGCATCAGTAACTGCTTCAGTTGGCAAGAAAGCACAGAATACAAAACATTCTAACAGTAAAAAGTTATTGTCGATGATGTACCAACTCTTAATTATTGAAATCCTAAAGAAGACAGAGCGAAGGTTGAAAGTTCTACCATTGGATTTAGTATTACTCATCTCACATGGCAAAATAGCCTTATATAGTCGGCACTGTACATACGGAAATCCTATTTATAATGTTCGTCATCGATAAATTTTTCTTTACCTCTTCGAGATTCAGTGTATTTGAAAGCCATTACTATGGGTACAGTCGATTTCCAATGGTGAAGAAAACAAAAACTACATCCAAGTTTTGAAGTATGGAAATCATATATGTATGACTTAACAGTTTAGCAGCCATTCCAATAATATAGCATATAGTTCAATAGCGAGACCAAGTTTTCTTGCTTTTTCTATACAAAATTCCTTTAATACTTTTGTAAGCTTAGCCTAAATATCATGTTTCAATTAATCTTAGATAAATAATTATCCAATTTATTTACCTCCATGAAACTTTTAGAACACATGAAAATTTTTTCAGTCATTTCAGAAATTAATAATTAATGGAATTTAAAGACCCAGTTTTCCAAGACTGAATTTTTATAGCATCATATATATATATATATATATATATATATATATATATATATATATATATATATATATATATATATATACATACATACATATATACATATATATATATATATATATATATATATATATATATATATATATATATATATATATATATATATATATACACATATCTTAAAATTTCTGAGGATTTAGATAACAATGGAGACTTTTTTACCGTTTTCTGTCTACAAACACAATTATATTTGTCTATAATGAAGGAATGTTATCAGACAGATTTCTTTCTGATTACATACTTGGTTATGCATTCAACTCTGCATCAATGAAAAACGGTTAAGCTGCTCCTCCGCCCCCCACCCCCCGAAAAAAAATGCTCAAAGAAATAAGAAAAAAGAAAATAAACAACAGGTAACAATGGTAGAAAAGATACCTGAGCACAGTGAAAGAGGAAAAGATTCACTTTCAAAAAGAAAAGGGAAATAAAAGAAAAGTGAACACCCCCAAAAAGCAGAAAAAAAAAAACAGCCGATTCAAAAAAGGATATTTCTTTTCCCAAAAAAGAATAGACAAATAGAATGTCCCCAAGCAAAAGAAAAATAATTAAATAAATAAAACGAAAAGAAAAACACTGAATGAAAGCAATAAAAAGAATATATCTACCCCTTCCCCAAAAGGGAAAAGGCAAAGTGAATGGTACAAGCAAAAGTAAAAAAAGAAAAAAACAAATCCTCCCTCCCAAACATATACGAAGTGAGTGCTCTAATCAAAACAAATCCTGCGAAAAACATTCCTCCCCCACCCACAAAAAAAAAAAAAAAAAAAAAAAAAAAAAAAAAAAAAAAACACCCTCTGATCCCCCCTCCCCTTTCCAATACCCCCCTCCTCCACCGACGGTAAATGCCAGATCCGGCCAGACTGGCGGGATTTTGATCGGACCTAATCAGCAACTATGGCGTTGATTAAATTGGAACTCTCCCAAAACTCATTGGAACGGGGTGGCGTGTGACGCCCAAATCAGAATTTTTCATCGGTTTGAATTATGTTTTCAAGAGAAAGATTAAATCTGCCTTCTCCCTCCGTGTCGAGTCAGACAGTCTCTCTCTCTCTCTCTCTCTCTCTCTCTCTCTCTCTCTCTCTCTAGCGATCTGATTACTTATTTCGTTTAAAAGAAATTCAAAAGTATTAAGGAATGTAGAGCATATTTACATAGTAATTTTTCTTTTTTTCCTCTCATCACCTTTACTACCACCTCTCTCTCTCTCTCTCTCTCTCTCTCTCTCTCTCTCTCTCATAAAGGCGTCAGTGACCTTTAATTCAAATGCCAGAGACATTCCAGGCTATCAATCAACGCATGATTAAATCCTTTGAAAACATCAAGTTATATATATATATATATATATATATATATATATATATATATATATATATATATATATATATATATACAGTATATATATATATATATTTATATATATGTATATATATATATACATATATACATATATATATATATATATATATATATATATATATATATATATATGCCAAGGATGTTTGTAAAATATGGAATTTTGAAAGCAAAATTTCATATCTCTCTCTCTCTCTCTCTCTCTCTCTCTCTCTCTCTCTCTCTCTCTCTCTCTCTCTCTCTCTCTCCGTAATCAAAATCTCTTAATTATGCATGTCATTATAAATGGTAATTCTACCCCTTTATCATTTAAAAGTCGTCTCCGTAGCGAATGTAGTTATTAATTTTACATTAATTTTCTCTAGAAAAAAAATGCAACTATATAAGGAGATTATGAGGGAATTTACGCAATTTCTGAGCTGGTTATAAGATGGATGGTGAATACTAAGATCACCAAGATATTCTGTTTGGAAATACGACCCTTCGACATCTGAAGTCTTGTTCCATATTACGAAACCGTCTAGACAAAGCCCCTCCTAAAGTATTTTATGAAATATCTTTTGTAGAGCATCATGAACCCAAAATGAATAAGAATATAAGACTGAAAAATAAGCTGCTTGACCTTTCATAGAGAGAGAGAGAGAGAGAGAGAGAGAGAGAGAGAGAGAGAGAGAGAGAGAGAGAGAGAGATAGACAGACAGATAATCATATATTAGAATAAAAAATAAATATAATTTGGAATAAGATGAATGATAAAATCTATTTGAATTCAAGACAAACTGAGGGCCATGAAGATGAAAAAGAAATGAGAAAATTTTAATTTTATATGAAATAAAAATCACAATAATTTGAAACGTTATAAATGGTGTCTGAGTAAAGATCTGGCAGTAATTTTAGTCTTCTGGAAGCATTTTAAACGTTATAGATGCTGTCTGAGCAGACGTGCCTGTACTGCTGTAAGTGGCAACAGTTCACAAGGAGATCAGAAATATAAACACAACCCAACATTCCCTACAATGAATCAATTTTTGCATTGCCGATGTCAACACGTCCCCCACCACCCCCAAACCACCCGCTCATGCTACCCTTACCTTAACCATGACTTTGCTAGATAAATGTCTATTTATTATTCAAGTGGATCTCGTGCATCAGACGGAGACAGGTGCGCATTGAAAAATTAAACCAAGAGAAGGTTTTCCATTCTGTGACAATATCTAAAACAAGAGGATGATGTAACGTTGATAGAAAAGACCAACTGTGGCTTGTTTTAAAAGAATTAAAAGAATTGGAGTTATATGTATGAATTTATTTAATACGAATATAAAGCGATAAATATAAAACAAATGAATAAATTCTTGAAAGTGGGACTTATTTGCATATTCGTTGATATTGTACCTAACAGTTTCTTTATCCTTATTGAATAATTAACCTATTCATAATATTTGTCCGTTTATTTTTATTATCTATCTGTCCCCTTGTTTATTTGTTTATCTATTTGATTGAGTTATTGGTTTATTTATCTTTCCTTCCTTCATTTATTCTTCAATTTTATTCTTTTTTATTTATTTGCATACACATATCATTCTTAAAAAAAATCATCCTTCACTATTGTGGAAAGTTACTTAGAAAGTTAAGTTTCTTTACAGGAAAATTACATAAGAAAATGGGCTAATAGATAATAATAATGAAAAAAAAAATAATAATAATAATAATACTAATAATAACAATTAAAATAATAATAATAATAATAATAATAATAATAATAATAATAATAATAATAATAATAATAATAATAACAACAACGGAGTTAGTGCATCCAGAGCCAGATGTAAAAAGCATAAACTTATTACGTCAGCAGTGAATATAAAATCCAACATATGATTATAGCAGCTTACAAGATAATCGTGAGGCAATAATTTCATAATGAGAGAGAGAGAGAGAGAGAGAGAGAGAGAGAGAGAGAGAGAGAGAGAGAGAGAGAGAGAGAGAGAGAGAGA
>NC_090735.1:60159760-60162260 GCF_036898095.1 Palaemon carinicauda
ACATCAAATTACCATCGGGATAATACCTAATACTTTAGGGCTATCCTAAATAATATACAAATGCTTCATGGATGTCAAGAGTTCCAAATGAATATTTTTGGATATTAACTATTTTATGGTTTTTTTTATGAGGAATTCCTATATCCAATATTTTTAATTCAAATTCATTTTATTATAAAAAATTGGGGTGATAAATGCCCATTTTCCGTGTGGCTTTTTTTTTCATAAATTTTTCATTGGAAATTTTCCTACACTGGCTAATGTTCCCACGAGAGATATTCCCAACGGCAATTTTCTCTGTAAATTTCCCTATCACACACACATACACACAAACACACAGACGCATTGACTACTTACTAGGATATGTAAACCAATGCTATTATTATTATTATTATTATTATTATTATTATTATTATTATTATTATTATTATTATTGTTATTATTATTATTATTATTATTATTGTCGTAGTATGACAATGAAACAGTCTCAAACAGATTTAGTAGATTTAAGAACAAAGCCCTCAGAAGAATATTGGGAGTGAAATAGTAGGGAAGGATTAGAAATTAAACTATAAGATAGATTACCCGAGTGCCATATGTGGATGAGATCATTGTCAGGGCTAGATGGATATGGTTTGGGCATGCTCTTCGCACTCCCCAAGAGAGATTAGTTCACCAAACGTTTAATTGGGCTTTCCGAGGAACTAGAAGAGTTGGGAGACCCAGGCCTATATGACTGAGAACTATGAAGCGTGAAGTGGGAGATGATAAGTGGAAAAGTATTGAATTAATAGCTCAAGATAGAGACGACTGGCGAAATCTAACCGAGGCCCTTATCGTCAACAGGCGTAGGAGGAGATAATGATGATGATTATTATTATCATTATTCCAGACAAGGGACGGGATTATTTGACATCACCAAAAGGCAATGTTGGTGTTCCACTGATCTTACTTTAGAATATCTCTCCGATGAGACTATAAGTTAAGCCAAACCATAGAATTAGTATTTTCTACTAGTAAGACCTACAGTATAATTGTCATAGAAATATAATTTTATCTCCGGTTTAATATGATGGCCATCCAACTTCCAATTATTATCTTCATTTTCTTATGTGAAGTTCTCAAATTTTGCCTATATTCCTTTTTCTATATAAATGGTGAATCGAAAACTTTTGAATTTTTTAACAGGGATGTGGAGGGAAAGTGGAAATACTTTACTGTCGTATCCTAAGCCAGAGTCCGGACCGTATATAGACATTCAACCAATTCTTTTATTTGTTACCTACAATATTATGATTAATCTTTTCCAGATATCAAATTCTTCGGTGATAAATAGTCAAAATACAAACAATATGATAAAACATGTTAACGTAACGAACATGAAAATAATTAGTGAAATTACTGTAGGAGAAGAAGTTTAATTCAGATATATCATTGTTTTCTTATTTTGATATTACATTTACTAGAAATATCTACACCCATGCTTACTTAATGTCTTCTACAGTAATGTTGCCAGCCTGATATCAGTAAATTCCACAGCCACCTTCTCGTCATCACTCATCTTTTATTACTAGCTCAAAAGAAAACTAAAAATCACTAGAAGACTTCATCTATACTTTCCTTTTCCCACCTACTCCATTCTCTCTCTCTCTCTCTCTCTCTCTCTCTCTCTCTCTCTCTCTCTCTCTCTCTCTCTCTCTCTCTGTAGTGGTTTACGTGGCCAACCTTTCTTTCCTAAGCTTTCTCTGATTTATGGTCGTATTAATGTGGGATTATTGTCCTGGGGAACTTCCTTAATATGATGATCTATGCCTCTTGGTTCCTTTAAGCAAGAGAGAGAGAGAGAGAGAGAGAGAGAGAGAGAGAGAGAGAGAGAGAGAGAGAGAGAGAGAGAGAGAAAGGTGCGCCACTAAGTGGTACACCAAAGACTGGAAAATGTTGAGGCCATGTGGAAAGGCTTAAATTTAATAACAAGTTTATCAACTTAATCTTTCCATTATGTTTTGATTGATGATCTTCTTTTTTTTTTTCTGTGACGACGAGTTTCATTTTTTTTTTTTTTTTTAGAGAAGGGCAGTTTTCCATAGAATGGTTCAGATATTTATGTAACTAAGATAATTGTTAGAAGGAAATGTAAATAATTAAGTGAAGGAAAGATAGAATGTATAATGTGATATTAATTGCTTATATTTTTTTCTAGTGTGAGTGTTTGCATACACAAACACACACACACAAATAGACAAGCATACAAATATACATACACAAACACACACAAATACATACATACATACATACATATATATATATATATATATATATATATATATATATATATATATATATATATATATATATATATATGAGTGTGTGTGCGTGTGCGTGTGCGTGCACGCGCGCGTGTTTGTGTCTGCGTGCATATGTGTATCTATATACATACACACACACACATATATATATATATATAAGTATATATATATATATATATATATATGTATATATA
>NC_090735.1:60167260-60169760 GCF_036898095.1 Palaemon carinicauda
CAATAACACGTCGGATCAATGGCTCAAGGGGGCTTTTCGAGTCATTCAGTGTTTGCTTTTAGAGTTCGGAAATAAAGAGAGAGAGAGAGAGAGGAGAGAGAGAGAGAGAGGAGAGAGAGAGAGAGAGAGAGAGAGAGAGAGAGAGAGAGAGAGAGAGAGAGAGAGAGAGTACTTCTTTTTGATGCTTGCGAATGTGTGTGTGAGTGTGTGCATGAGAGAGAGAGAGAGAGTACTTCCTTTGGATGCTTGTGAGAGAGAGAGAGAGGAGAGAGAGAGAGAGAGAGAGAGAGAGAGAGAGAGAGAGATTACTTCTTTAGGATACTTGTGTATGTGATACCATTAAGGGGGTGAATATAATAATAATAATAATAATAATAATAATAATAATAATAATAATAATAATAATAATAATAATAATAACACCTTTATCTGTTCATTATTATTATTATTATTATTATTATTATTATTATTATTATTATTGTTGTTGTTGTTGTTATTATTATTATTATTATCATCATTACTCTCAGATCCTAGCTGCCACAGATGAAAAAAAAATTCTGACGGAAAGCACTTGCTTTTTGTATGTGAAAACAATAGGAAAAATTCGTTAAAGACACTTTTTTTTTTTTTTTTTTAAATATCGAAGAGATTCGAAGAAACATGGCCATTTCCTTGTCCATTAATGTCGCTCCTACGATTCTTGCCAATGAGATTTCTGCTATCAGCGCTTTCCAGTAAAACACTTGTCAGTATTACTTTAACAGGTAATTGTATTTTCAGCCAGGCTGCTATACTGGCATTTGAGATAAAATTCTAAAGTTGGTGTTTGTTAGTTTATGAAACTACCCAGCGTTGTTTAGACTTTTTTTTTTTTTTTTTTACTTTTGTCGGAATTTAGTATTTGTACATTTACCAAATAGTAGGAATCATGAGACAATAGATGATCATTAAGAATAACTGAATGGGTCCCTAGAGATTGAAAACGAAACAAGGGAAGGAAGAGAAAACGAAGGAATGGCGAGATAAAAAAGTTTGCGGATGTGGACTGGCACAGAAAGACCATAAACAGATGTAAGTGGAAGGACCTTGTCTGAAGCCTTTGTTCTGCAGTGGACTGGTAACGGCTGATGATGATGACGACGAGGAATCATGAGAATATTCATAATTTCTCTTATTTTGTTTGCAGATGATTGTAAATTCTCTCTCTCTCTCTCTCTCTCTCTCTCTCTCTCTCTCTCTCTCTCTCTCTCTCTCTTTGTCTAGCTAATTTTATATTTTACTCTTATCTGCATTTAACGCTAGAAAATATGCTGGCTAACTTTTTTTTTAAATTAAAAGTTAATAGATGATTTTTACCGACCGTAAAACTCCCTTGACAGTTTGTTCAAATACATTTATATGCAAATAATCTATTTCCTATATTACACCAACCCAGTTGTATCACTAGTTGAAGGTGCTAAATCTTCATACAATTTTCTAGAGTGAATATAATTTCCATTTGCCAAAAAAAAAAAAAAAAAAAAAAATGAAAGAAAATTGTAATTCAAGAACGATAAGCAATTGTGTTATCCATTATATCACTGCCTCTATTCACATCAGGATGAAATCGTCTGCATCAGAATACTAATGGTACAGACATTCATATATTTGGGGGGACTTTAAATCTACTCGATTTTAGTTGAAGGACCAAAAGCGATCGAAAAGGAAAAAGATACACTGTCCAGCTATTGGGTCGTCTTTGGGGTCCAGACCAGGCCCTACAAAACTCGTTCTTATGTAAAAGTTATAGGCTGTCTTTCTTAAGTAGTATGTACTCTTGGGTCTGATCCACACCATTACCAACCAATCTAACATAGATGTCACTAATTGCAAACTATTTTAATTGACGTAATCTGTGCCTTTGTCATGAAATTATCTATTACTAGTTTTTAAATCCCCCCCCCCCTGATTGAAGTACTACCTGGGAAAAGTAGCCTGGGTTATCCCTCCCCCACCGGAAAATTACGCTGGACTACTTTTCCCCAGACGGGGAAAAGTATCCTGAGCAGTTAACACCCCCCCCCCCCCCCTTCAAAGATATGCTGCCTAAAATCTACAGATCCACACCCGACCTGGAAAAGTAGCCGAGGGGTATTTTCGCCCGAAGGTAATTGCAAGTCTAGGACCCCCCCCCCCCCCCCCCGACCCCCCTCCGCTCTTGGCCATTTTTCCAGGACTGAACAAAGCTGCAAGACGCTCTGAGCGCAACGTAAAACGGTAATAGAAAACTGCCCCTCTTTTAAGTAGACGTCACTAATTGATTCGCAACCCAGCCCGCCGTTCATTTTATTCCGATTACTTTCCAGCTGCCCTGGACTCCAGGCATTCGAAGCAGAAGCAGACTAAAAACGGGAAAGCAGTATTATGCGACTAGAATTTCATGGAGCCGGGGATGGATTCCATTCTTTTTATTATATTACCAACAATTGTCAAAAGGGGGATTAAAAATATAATGGAATCA
>NC_090735.1:60177260-60187260 GCF_036898095.1 Palaemon carinicauda
ATGGCTAAAAAAGGGAGTAGAAAATATCTATCCAAGTAATGATACAAGCACGTATGAAAAAATAACGATCAAATAAATAAATAAATTATATATATATATATATATATATATATATATATATATACTGTATATATATATATATATATATATATATATATATATATATATATATATATATATATATATATATATATATTTATATATATATATATATATATATATATATATATATATATATATATATATATATATATATCAAACATAAAGATGGAATAATGTAAAGTTTGACGTCAGAATGACAGAGATGAAAAGAATACAGCAGAAAGTATAGTGAGCATGGACGGAGATGGTAGGCTATAGGCTGGTAGTTCCCGAGTGATGGTACCCCCCAAATCTAAGTATGTACGTACTTAGATTTGGGGTACCCTTGGGAATGTTTTCCACATATGTGTAATATTACTTGACACCCATAGAGGTGACGTAAATGTTAATATTATGTGTCTTTAGGTGGGATTAGTAAAGCTAATTTTATAGAATTTTCTATTTGTAATTTCTATAAAATTATTAATCCCTTACGTATCTCTAGGCTGAGGAACACTGTTTGAATCTTAACAGGTTAAACCATTGTTAATTACAGTATACTGGTACATAGCTGACGTGGATATTATTTCTTTGTACTAATTCACTTGCTAGAGGTCAGATTAAGATATAAAGAATGATAGAAATTTTCAAGCTTATTTTTTCGTAAAATTCTTCCATTATTTACCATTAAATACTATAGTATACTGCTTTTATCTTTAGTAAGAGCATATAATCCTCTACATTAATGTTTTACGCTGTATATCTTTTAATTCAATAGAAATTTAACCACTTCGTAATGCAAAAGTGGAAAAAATGACAACCCATTAGTGAGAACGAAAAAAGCCCCGAGGCCATAGATTTTTTCTTTTTTTTTTCTTTAATATCAAGTTAGGTGTATCATGGAAACTGATGAGAGAGAGAGATATATGCATTTACTGACCACAGGTATAAATAATAAGACATTGTCTTTCTGTCCTTGGAAACGGAGTTGCAACAATATTATTTAATCAAGCGACCTTGACACGATTGTTTTAGATACTAATTGTCTCGAGATACTAAAGGGCCCGTTCTCAAGGAAAAAGGAATCCTATTGAATGGTTGTGAATCCACAGGCATTCTATCCTTCTGGATGAAGGTAATTTTGGTATTTGATAATTTTAACTCTTCTTAGTGAGGAAGACCACAACTAAAACTTTAAATGGACTTCAGTGATTTCAAGTATAGGTTCCGAATAATGATCTTGTGAAACTGTCATGAGATCTGATAAAATTATGGTTTCTTATCCTCTTCGCGTAGGCTACACCGTCGCTTCTGGTAATAAGTTCATTAATTCTATAATTTTGTATCTTTTAATGAATCGTAAATTATGATATAGCTGGCTTCCAAGATCTACGCTTAATTATACTCTTTTGCGTATATTGAATTACGTAGAATATACATTGGCCTACATACACAAAAACACAGTATATATATATATATATATATATATATATATATATATATATATATATATATATATATATTTATATATATATATATATATATATATATATATATATATATATATATATATATATATATATACATACATATAATGCATACACACACAGAACCTTTCACCACATTAAGGCATCCCCACTCGGAAAAGATATATCTATCTATCTATCTATATATATATATATATATATATATATATATATATATATATATATATACATATATATATATTATATATATATAAATATATATATATATATATATATATATATATATATACATACATACATATATATAATCATCACTTCAATATATTACCACAGAGCCATTCGAAAACTATAAATATCAAATTCTAAAAAGAGCTATTAAATCTATTTGTCAATTGGAAGTTAGGTTTTCTGTTTTCATCCTTCGTTACATTCTTATAGCGGATTTTAAGGCTTTATTCTTATCATTCCTTCAAGTTTTATATAATTGAGACTCGATAATCGATGACTAAATCAGCCATTTCAGCTCAGCATTAAAAAAAAAAAAAAAAAAAAAAAAACCTTTGAGAAACCTGCTTCAGAAAAACATTTAATTTCTGAAAAATACAGCCTATCAAGTTCCTAGCACCATATTTGGGTTTCAGGGGTGTTTGCTCGAATAAAACTGTCCAATATGCAAGTTTAAACATACGGTAATCATATGCAGTATTAAATCTCTGGAAAGTAGTTACCATTACCTCAAAGTTACTAAAACACTCATGTGAATATTAATAATAAGCCCTGTAGCACTACCAGGCATCACTAGGGTTGCCACCTCGAGTTCAGAAAACTACAGAACACTGCTGTAAAAGGAGGAGAGGTTAGAGAGCGCTGCAAGCCCTTTCAGCTGTGGGATAATGTTTCACTGTCTTCCGAAGAAAACATACTTAGCTCTCCTACATGTGCCAAGTCTTCTAATCAAGAGTTACAATAACCGATTACCCTTTCAATACAACAGCCATTTGTTTTTCAATATATATGAAAGTTTTTTACGAAAACTGATCGAAGTTTCAATACAATAACCATTTGTATTTCAATACATATTAAAGTTTCCAAGTCTTGCTATTTTGAAATAGGGGGACCTTCCAGACGACAGAGGAAATGTTCGCAGAACAAAATGTCACCTTATCCGAGTGGGATTCCAATGAGAGAGAATATGAAACTTGATATGGCAACAAAAACTGCTCTAACAATGTTTACTTGTTCGCAAAGCAAGCGTTGACGGACATTCCTTCTTTTCATGGCTATCTGGTAACAGTTTTATTCGGCGAACATTTGCTCTGGCGTCTGGAAGGTCCCTTAATCAGCCAAGACAACACTAAACCAATTTCCAAGATTGGCCACTGTGTGACACAGTGAGCCAAATCAATAAGGCACAGCTAAATGTAAGAGTTTTGCCATCAGAAAATGAAGGCAAACTACATTGTTTCAAGAGGACTGGTATTGGGAGTCTAAAGCTTAGCTATTCTACTCTGAAAGCTATTCTCGGCGTATAGTAAAAAATAAAGGGAACCTTCGAGAAAATGTTCTTAAAAGATTACACTCTTTGATAAGGAAGTAACGAAGCTTTGCATTGTCGATTAAGGTAGAGCCACATGATCTTAAAACTGGTTGAAATACAGCCCAGCAGGCTTTTTGTTTTACTTTTAAGCTTTATTTATCTTATTGGATAATAGAAAGTTAAAATCTTTGAAACTGGAATGTTTATATAATATTTTGAGCCATTAATGAAGTTTTTCAGTTCAAACTATTTTCACCATTGAAACCTTGTTGTTAATATCCTGACAAGCTTCTCTTGCGATAAACTTTATAAAAACCTTTGATTCTTAACTCCATACAATTTTACACTACTTAAAAAATTACTTTGTAACTTTAATTTTCAAAGTAATTCTATCTAAATACATAAAAAAGTACAAACTTTACATTAACTTAGCCCTTTACTTTGGTTAATAGATTTAATTTACCATGGGTCGATTCCATAATTCCTTAAAGGAAACAGGCGAGTTTTGATTTATCAGTTTCAATTCCCGGCCATCTGTAAAAGCCAAAATAGACAGTTTACAGTCGGAAGCTTGCTTTATATAGTATTGGAAGGATGTTAAAACTTCATAGTCTATTTCTTCAAGTCAAGTCTAGCAGATCTAAAATTTTCACTGACAAAACTTCACTTGAAATCTACGCTGAAAATAATCAGGTTAATATTTGAGGATAATTTTGCTTTCAGTTACAGTAAAGGAGTTTGATACTACAAAGAATCTGCTACCTCTAGAGAATCTTAAGTTACTGAACAAACAGACTGTGCAAGCACTTGTTTGAGAATTGGTAAGGTTACTCCACTATGTAAATGAGTTTGTGGTAGCTCAAGTCCGTTGATTACCGCCCAATTTCCATAACTCCCATAATATTATCTAAAGTTTTTGAACGTCTTCTGGCAAATAGTCTCAATAGGTTTGCTGAAGGTAATCATCTATTTCCTAGTTAGTAATTTGGTTGTTATCGTAAAGGGCTTGGAGTATGTGATGCCCTTCTTACAATCTCCAATGCTGTACAGAAATCCCTTGACTGTGGTCAATAACTTTGTATGATTGGCCTAGATTTTAGTGCTGCCTTTGACCGTGTTAATAACGAGACCCTCGGTTTTCAAACTCCTACAGTTAGGAGTGGTTGGGTCGTTTCTTAGCATTATTATTGAATTTTTAAGTAATAGATCTCAGTTGTTGATGGGCACCATAATGAGTATAGGAATGTGATATCTGGCGTTCCACAGGGTAGTGTTCTTGGCCCATTACTTTTCATACTATATACACATATGTGGTTTGGCATAGAAAACAAACTTGCTGCATATGCAGATGCTACTCTTTGCATCAATTCCATCTCCTAAATGTAGATCTGAGATTACTCAACCCCTTAATAGAGATCTAGCTAAAATTAGTGCATCGCACAAATTATGGGGTATGAAGCTGAATCCTAAAAAAACTCACAAATTATGATTTAAGTAGGTCAAGGACATCAGCTCCTAAACATACGGTTATCAGCATTGATAAAATTAACTTTGTAAGATTTAAAATTTTAGGTGCGATTCTCGACAGATTTTACTTTTGTGAAACACATTGAGTCAGTCTTCAATTGCACAAACAATTGGCTTATTGGGTGTCTTAAAATTTTCGGTGATCAATCTATATTGAAAAAGAGTTTTAATCCTCTCATTCTACCTTGTTTCGAGCATTATACTCCTATCTGGTCTTCAGCTGCCGATTATCTTAATTTGTTGGACAGGAACTTATGGCCTAATCAATTTGACTCCTGATCTACATATCAATCTTTGGCACCGTCGTTCTACTCCAATTAGTTCATTATGCATTTTGCATAAGATTTTTCATAATTCTGACCATCTTTTACTTTTAAATCTTCCTGTTCGTAACACTAGGCATGCAGTTAATTTTAATAGTCAAGCCTTCTCCATCATGAGGCTCAATACTACAAAGTATTCAAGAAGTTTTATTCCAGCTGTGACCAAGTTCTGGAATGATCTTCCTAATTGGGTGGTTGAATCAGTAGAACTTAAGTCAAACTTGCAGCAAATGTTTTAATGTTGAACAGGCTGACTAAGTCTTTATAGTAAATCTGTTTTGATGGAATAATTTTTGAATTTGTTTATTTCCTAGTTTCCTTTCCTCATTGGGCTATTTTCTCCTGTTTGGCCCTTGGGTTTATAGCATCTTGCTTTTTCCAACTAGGGTTGTAGCTTGGCTAGTAATAATAATAAGCTAACTCTGCTTTACGCAGGTATACTTCAAAATATCTTTACTCTCCGCCCTATTCCAATACATTAACACATTGGGTGAATGTAAATCATAATACACTAGGTGGGCACTAGTGTGTGTATGTTTCACCACGCAATGCTGTCATTTTGCTCTTGCCTCCTTATTTGAATTAAATCTGCTCCATATTATTAATCTACTCCATGCATGTTAATTCTAAAATTTGCAGACAAGCGATGAAAAACCTAAGCAAAAGTTTCTATTTTAATAAAATATCCAACAAAACTCAAATTCTCAAATACTATTCTCCATTAAACTGGAACAAACTAACATGCATCGATTCATAAGTACGCTAACAAAGTTTATATAAAATTAGTACGTGTATCTATTAGAAATACATTAAATTCAAATATTGGGCGTTTATAATTTTTTCATGGTTTATCAAATAAGGCAACCAATAACATTGTCAGGCTACACGCCTAAAATTCACAATTTACTTAACGATGCGACTATTTTATAAGTACCATTGAGTACTTTCACCTCAAGTATTCTTTTCACTGTATACTTTCACTCTTAAACCATCTCTTCAAAATCTAATGGATTTGGCGTTACTCATAACCCACATGTCCACAATTGGTGCAGTAGCCTTTACGTAATGTTTCTCTACAAAAACTATATTGTCAATTTCCTTAAAATAACCCATTACTTTCTAAAGTACTACATGCTTACTTATAATTTGATGTTCTTTATCTAAATTTATACACTCATCCTTGAGTCTAACCCATCACTACTTCCTTGATTCGTCAAAATCTGTACTGTACAGTAGTTTGTGCACAGTTGCTCACAAACTAACATTCAGGGGTGAATACATGTCCTTGGCAAGATCTCTGAATTTGTCGAAAGCAGCAAGATCTAAGTTTCCGGATTAAATTTAGTAATTGCTTACGTTGTCAGTCTTAGTATAAGATGGGTTAGTCCGTTTCATAAACTTAATTTCATGGACTACCAGCACATGCTTTTAGTCCAAATCACTGCTAGCTTCACTAGCATAATCGCTACAGGTGACCAAGTCTTTCTCTGAATAGCCAAAAAACCTAACGGCTATTGTTATTGCCATTTACTCCCTGTACTTAAAAAGATCTATTTATATGGGCATTTCTACAGAAACCTACGGCAAGATTAAATACCGTAGTAGACTTGCTGTCAAGTGTACGTAATTTAAAACTTCTTCTTAAACAACCTAACTAAGTCAAGTGGTTTCAAAAACTAAACAAAATGCAACTTTAGCGATCTCTATGGTAATAGCCGATTTGCAAAGAAGCTAAATCATCGCAACTTTAATCAAGTCACAAGTTAGTGGTAGCTCTTATATGGTCACCGGTAGCTCTTATATGGTCACCATTTCAGTAGTCACTGCAATCGCCAAATTGACGTACTCTTCAAGACTTTCGGCACTGATAAGAATTCATATTTTATGTATAAAATATCCATATTAAGTTTTTTTTTAATATCTTGAGTAACGTTAGAACTCCATATCTCTCAAACCTATCAAAGTAACTGATTATTATAAATTGCTTGAAAGCAATCCCAACATCTTTACAATGTCCTAAATTAAGGGTAGTACAATTTTTATAAAACTTGAAAAAAGCTTTAATTTTCTTTTAATTTCAGTATATATTCTAGTTACAAGTTTATGATTTTATTATGAACCAGCAAGCTTACTCTTATAATTTGCACGAAGTTGCAAGTTAATTTTAATCATACCAAGTTCAGGTAATCTAGTAGAAATATTTTGCTTGCCCATTTCCCCCTTTTATTCATAAGATGGTATATATTAAAACTACAAAGTACATATATAAAAAAAGTTTTAAACTATAATTTTTATTTGCTTCAAACATCTGCAAATCTGATCAAGGTGACAAAAGTCGAACTTCAGTCAGACTGCTGCACTACTGTAGCCAAGTCAATTTCCCGATGCATTTACTAACTTTCTCCACCCGAACGGTAGTAACGGCCGGGTGTTTACTATGCCACTGCTCCTCCCCTCAAGGCTCCAGTCAAACTTGGGTGGCACTGGTCATGGATGGGAGCGGTTAGAAGAGCAGGCGATCATTCATCAAGAATTATCTAGTCCTTTCCCGTGTAACAAACTAGTTCATGGTTACTCATTTCCTTTCATCAGGCACGCCGCAGTTCATAAATCCAAACCTTTTACCAGATTGTCACAGCGAACTGCCTTAGAGCCTGGTGCTGACGAATTTTGGGCAAAATACTCAAATTGCTGACAAGAATCTCTTACTTTGCATCATTGCAGTTTTAACATTCAACCTGTTAAAAAATAAAGGTTTAAAATACGTACGGAACTTAAAGTCCACCGCAAATAAACTCTTGGATAAATGTTACCACAAACTGAAAAATCTAAATTGACGCATGCTCATTCCCTTTGCTCCTTAAGTCGCAAATTCAATGCTTTGCGTATTTATGAAAAATGTAGTCTTGTGTACAGGCGTACCCACAGCCAAGGTTGCAAAAGAAAACTTGGCCAACTAGATAAAACTACTATCTGAAGCAATGTAATAGTACTACTTTACACGAACCCTTGCAAAGCTTACTAAAATTTTAGTTCATCAAAACTACCTTTGCCACCTAGACGGCTGTAATTTTATACTGCGGGATTATTAATCTTCTAAAGGAAGATTAACTGGTAAAATAGCCAAGACCCAATATTCCAATCCCAAAGCAAAATGGCAATATCCGTAAGGGTGATATAGGGTAATGAGATTACATAAGAAATCCGTATATATAAAAAACATTCAAATTTATCTTGCCTACATGAAAGTAACATTAGTTTAGGCACTGGATGTCTTTCGCAAAGTCAAATTCACTGAACCAAGTTATCAAGATAGCTTTTGTGAGGAAAGTATACTCATTAGGAAAGTACTCAGAGTTTCGGTAGCTTTACATAAAAGTTTCGGTAGCTTTACATAAAAAAATTTAAACTAGTTTCTAAAGCAAAATTTCATAACACCAGCCAGGATTAAATTACATGACCAACAAAATATAAATAACATTAAAGAAAACTAAAGTAGAGTCTCCCACCCTCGTCTTAACTTTTATAGTTAAAAAAATTTTGCTTATTTATGACAAACTGAATAAGCCAAATACCCAGCACTGGTGCTCCATTATTCTCTTCCCAGTGAGTATAAGCGATCTTTATGCTATACAATAGCCGCTAGGAAACTAAAATACCAGGAAATATGGTTGAAATCTGAAACCGTTACGTAGGCAGCAACCCTAATATGTAATCTACCATGTCCGTGACTACTGCGATAACTAAATTAAATGATAAAGGTTAAGAGCACCAAGATCTACTATGACTATCCACATAATTTCCTATAATTAAAAGCCCTGGAACTGTATAAAAAATCATTAGTAAAGTATTTTCAGGATGTCCATGGTAGACTTAAAGTCTACCATGGACAACCCCAAGTCCACCTTTGCCTTCGTGGCACCAGCCACCCCGGCAAAGGTGGACTTTAACAGAATAGCAAAAAGTATGAAAATAATTTTTAAAATTTCATTCAATCTTTCATCTTCCGTACATTTTTGGTAAACAACTAGCAATGCTTAGAGATCCATATTTAAAATACTAGCCAAGCTTCACTCCCACTTAAAATTTTAAACCATTAAAATCATTCGAGACTTAAAACTGTCTTGGCTACTATTACAGCCTTTGATAACTGGAAAAATTATTAAGAAATTAAAACTCATACAGTGCCTAAATGAACATTTATACTTAAGGCAGACTAAGGAGATCTAGATTCTGAAAAATGAAAGCCAGCAAGGGAAAACTTTTGAACTTCATAATTCTAAAGAAGTTAAAGACAAAAGCTTAATTAAACCTTTTAACTAGTTAACCCCAACACTAAAATTTAATAAAACTATAGTAGGTAGCACCAAAACATTCATATCCTCAACCAATCTCGATTCAAGCTTATAAAATATTCCTTATTTCAAAATCAATACATCCGATCTTATGTTTAAACTTGTTTAAAGTATTTCTATACAAAATTTTACTTTTGTTTTAGTTAAAGATAAAAAATTGTTAGTAACCAAACCTTATGTTCCGCTTAGTTTGCTAACCAGACACTGACGACCTTTTAATTATATACTGTCGGCATTTAACGAAACCTTATCATAGAAGAACCAAAACTTCCTAAAGATGAAGTGAAATTTAGAATCAAAAGTTACCAAACAAGTCAAGCTCGACAAACAGGAGACATACCGATTAATCATTAATTTATTACCATTATACAGAACAAACCTACAGAAGAATAAAAAATCAAGTAGCCGTATCTTTAAAATGTACCTTGAAATTCAGATTAAAATTTTGCACATTATCTTAGCACCCATCTGCCGATTTATAATTAGCCATCAAGACTAACCTTTCTACCAAATTACAAATCTTTAAATTTCTTAGAAGACAAAACACTAATAATCAACAACTTCAGAACTAGGTTTAACAGCTTATAAACGAGAGAATTCTTCAATCAGCAAAGCTGAATACCGCACAGTGGTTAAGACTCGATCGTAATATATAGACAAGTTTAAACAAAGTTAAATCACGGGTATCCA
>NC_090735.1:60192260-60197260 GCF_036898095.1 Palaemon carinicauda
TCCCTCTCCCTCAAAAAAAAAAAGAAAAAAAAGAAATTAAGAGAGAATACAAAATTATAATTTCACATACTTATGTTCGTATTCTGTCTAATGTTATTAGAGTGTTCTGTCTAAATTGAGTTGACCAGCATTGCTCAAAACTAAAGAAATAATTTAGTGAATTTTTTTTTTACTGTATCTATCTTGTATATATGTTCTCCATTTCTTAAGACAGGATATATATTTCTCTCTCTCTCTCTCTCTCTCTCTCTCTCTCTCTCTCTCTCTCTCTCTCTCTCTCTTCATATAAAAAATCCCGAGCCATTGTATTATTCCACGTTGTAGTTAGCAATCAATTAGTAAATTTTACAAAATGTTCCGAAAGACTACCAACGGATAAAAGGCACCGCAAGGATGGAAATTAGGCAATGTTCCTCCAATCTACAAGAAGGAACCAAAAGAAGAACCTGGCAATTATAGACCTGTATGTCTAACTTCAGTGCCTTGCAAGAAGTTTTAATCAATTATAATAGATTCAATAGTAGAACATATGGAGAAAAACAATCTTCTCATAAACAGCCAACGTGGTTTCAGACAAAATATATCATGTCTGACAAATCTTTTAGAATTTTTCCACATGTTTAGCATTTATGACAAAGGCAGGGCAATTGGCCTCATATACTTAGACTTTCAAAAGGCTTTTGACAAAGGTCCTAATAAATATTTAAGGGCCAATATTAGAGCACTAGACATCATTGACGACCCAGCGGAATGGATTGAAGATTAGCTAATAAACAGAAAACAGAGAATTGTAATCAATGGAGAAGCTTCAGAGTGGGCAGCTGTGATGTTACAAGCGGAGTACCTCAAGGATCTGTCCTTGGCCCATTGCTATTTCTGATCTACATTAACGACTTATTTTTAGGATTAACTAGTAGAATAGCAAAATTTACCAACGATACTAAACTAGGCATAACTACTGGGAACTCAGAAGACATAGAAGGCTTAAGAGAGGATCTAATGAAGCTAGGAGAATGGTCCAGAAAATGGCAAATGCCTTTCAACTGTGGGAAATATAAAGTCATGCACATAGGTTATAGTAACCCACAATCAGATAACTCACTGCCAGGTAATGAAATAAAAAGCGTGGACCAGGAAGAAGATCTCGGTATTATTATCAGCAAGGATTTGAAGTTCACCAAAAAGAGCATAAAAGCTGAAAAGAAAGCACAATAACTAATCGGTTATATAAAGAGACATTTCAAATACAGAAATAAAGTCACTGTATTACAGCTGTACACATCGAAAGTAAGACCCCAACCTGAATACGGAGTCCAATTCTGGGTTCCAAGTATTCAGAAGGATATAAATAGACTGGAAGCAATACAAGCTAGGGCCATCAAACTAGTTCCAACAGTAAGGCAATTTGGATATAGATGGGGGATGGAACGTTTGAACTTATTTGATCTACAAACTCGATGATTAAGGGGACAGTTAATAGAGGCATTCAAAATTCTTAAAGGAATAACAAATGTAGATTACAACAATCTATTAACGCTCAGCACGAATCAGTCCAGAGGTAACAGATACAAACTGGAATGAAAAGATGCAACACCACTCAATGCGACAATTTCTTTGCATACAAAATACCAAATAATTGGAAGAGACTTCCAGCGAATGTAGTAAACAGTAACACGGTAAACGAGTTCAAGAATAAGTTAGACAAGATCATATGCACTCTCTAAATGCTTAAACTAAATCGCTCTGCCGAAGAGCAAATGAAGTTTCCGCGGATGGACTAAAGTCTTTGACACATCCAAATTCCATGTAACTACATGTAACTCTCTCTCTATCTCTCTCATTTTCTTTTTACATGAAAGGGATAAAGAGAAAGCGAATGAACGTAGCTCCTACTTTATGACAAAAATCGGAACATTGTAACAGGAATAACATCATTTCCATAAATTTGTGGGAATGACTTGTCCTAATTAGCGCCATCTCTCCATCACCTCGAAAATGGGACATTGTCCAGTTGAAAGAAGACGCTGTTTTGTATCGACAGCGAGAGAGAGAGAGAGAGAGAGAGAGAGAGAGAGAGAGAGAGAGAGATATCTTACTTGGAAGCTGACAAATATCACAGTCAGGGAAGTTTCTAAAGTAAACGGTAATTGTTTCCTAAGTACCAAAATGCCCATCTTGTGTGTTTCTTGAATATCCTGATGCCCATCTTATTTGTTTCCCAAATACCCAGATTCCCATCTTGTGTGTTTCCTAAATACCCAGATGCCCATCTTGTGTGTTTTCCAAATACCCAGATTCCCATCTTGTGTGTTTCCCAAATGCCCAGATTCCTATCTTGTGTGTTTCTTAAAGACCCACATTCCACTCTTGTGTGTTTCCCAAATACCCCGATTCCCATCTTGTGTGTTTCCCAAATACACAGATTCCGCTCTTGTGCGTTTCCCGAATACTCAGATGACCATCTTGTGTGTTTCCCAAATACCCAGATTCCCATCTTGTGTGTTTCTTAAAGACTCAGATCCCGTCCGCTCTTGTGTGTTTCCCAAAGACCCAGGTTCCCATCTTGTGTGTTTCCTAAAGTACCTAGATTCCCATCTTGTGTGTTTGCCAAATGCCCAGATTCTCATCTTGCGTGTTTCTTAAATATCCAAATGCTCATCTTGTGTGTTTCCCCAATACCCAGATTCCCATCTTGTGTGTTTCCCCAATACCAAGATTCCCATCTTGTGTGTTTCCCAAAATACTTAGATTCCCATCTTGTGTGTTTACCAAATACCCAGATGCCCATCTTGTGTGTTTCCCAAATACCCAGAAGCCCATCTTGTGTGTTTCCCAAATACCCAGATGCCCATCTTATGTGTTTCCCAAATACCCAGATGCCCATCTTGTGTGTTTCCCAAATACCCAGAAGCCCATCTTGTGTGTTTCCCAAATACCCAGATGCCCATCTTGTGTGTTTCCCAAATACCCAGAAGACCATCTTGTGTGTTTCCCAAATACCCAGATGCCCATCTTGTGTGTTTCCCAAATACCCAGATGCCCATCTTGTGTGTTTCCCAAATACCCAGATGCCCATCTTGTGTGTTTCCCAAATACCCAGAAGCCCATCTTGTGTGTTTCCCAAATACCCAGATGACCATCTTGTGTGTTTCCCAAATACCCAGATGCCCATCTTGTGTGTTTCCTAAAGTACCTAGATTCCCATCTTGTGTGTTTGCCAAATGCCCAGATTCTCATCTTGCGTGTTTCTTAAATATCCAAATGCTCATCTTGTGTGTTTCCCCAATACCCAGATTCCCATCTTGTGTGTTTCCCCAATACCAAGATTCCCATCTTGTGTGTTTCCCAAAATACTTAGATTCCTATCTTGTGTGTTTACCAAATACCCAGATGCCCATCTTGTGTGTTTCCCAAATACCCAGAAGCCCATCTTGTGTGTTTCCCAAATACCCAGATGCCCATCTTGTGTGTTTCCCAAATACCCAGAAGACCATCTTGTGTGTTTCCCAAATACCCAGATGCCCATCTTGTGTGTTTCCCAAATACCCAGATGCCCATCTTGTGTGTTTCCCAAATACCCAGATGCCCATCTTGTGTGTTTCCCCAAATACCCAGAAGCCCATCTTGTGTGTTTCCCAAATACCCAGATGCCCATCTTGTGTGTTTCCCAAATACCCAGATGCCCATCTTGTGTGTTTCCTAAAGTACCTAGATTCCCATCTTGTGTGTTTGCTAAATGCCCAGATTCTCATCTTGCGTGTTTCTTAAATATCCAAATGCTCATCTTGTGTGTTTCCCCAATACCCAGATTCCCATCTTGTGTGTTTCCCCAATACCAAGATTCCCATCTTGTGTGTTTCCCAAAATACTTAGATTCCTATCTTGTGTGTTTACCAAATACCCAGATGCCCATCTTGTGTGTTTCCCAAATACCCAGAAGCCCATCTTGTGTGTTTCCCAAATACCCAGAAGCCCATCTTGTGTGTTTCCCAAATACCCAGATGCCCATCTTGTGTGTTTCTCAAATACCCAGAAGCCCATCTTGTGTGTTTCCCAAATACCCAGATGCCCATCTTGTGTGTTTCCCAAATACCCAGATGCCCATCTTGTGTGTTTCCTAAAGTACCTAGATTCCCATCTTGTGTGTTTGCTAAATGCCCAGATTCTCATCTTGCGTGTTTCTTAAATATCCAAATGCTCATCTTGTGTGTTTCCCCAATACCCAGATTCCCATCTTGTGTGTTTCCCCAATACCAAGATTCCCATCTTGTGTGTTTCCCAAAATACTTAGATTCCTATCTTGTGTGTTTACCAAATACCCAGATGCCCATCTTGTGTGTTTCCCAAATACCCAGAAGCCCATCTTGTGTGTTTCCCAAATACCCAGAAGCCCATCTTGTGTGTTTCCCAAATACCCAGATGCCCATCTTGTGTGTTTCCCAAATACCCAGATGCCCATCTTGTGTGTTTCCAAAATACCCAGATGCCCATCTTGTGTGTTTCCCAAATACCCAGATGCCCATCTTGTGTATTTCCCAAATACCCAGATGCCCATCTTGTGTGTTTCCCAAATACCCAGATGTCCATCGTTACTAAGTCTGGCCTTTGCTTTAAAGACATTAGAATTGATTTTTTTTTTTTTGATAATAACTCTAAGAAACGATTTGATAAAACGATAAATGTATTCATATTTTTTTCCCTTTTACGATGACCTTATCTATATGAATGTGTCATAATTTTAGATATGTTGAAAATGAATATTCAGAAAGGCTGTTTTCCATATTCTCAAATACTCGCCTATCGATTTACTCTGTGCTTAGTTCTAATAATCTTTTTGTCTTTCTCCCTTTTAATCGCTGCACTAGAGAAATCTATGCAATTACGTTTCTTCTTTATTGTTAATATGTTTATTTATCTATACATGTATGTATGAAACTATCAGCGTATTTTTACTCATTCATTTCTTATTGAAAATGTGAAAAAAATAACCAAGGATCCTA
>NC_090735.1:60207804-60210304 GCF_036898095.1 Palaemon carinicauda
ATTATTATTATTATTATCCTTACTAGCTAAGCTACAACTCTAGTAGTAAAAGCAGGATGCTATGACCATAAAGTCCCAACAGGGGAAATAGCTGAGTGAGTAATAAAATAAACCACTACAGAAGTAGTCAACAATTAAAATAATATAAATCAGAATATCTATGGTTATCAAGATTAGAGCGGCTGTTTATTTTCATGTTTGTGTGATATCTTTATATTACTTAAAACAGAGAGAGAGGGAGAGAGAGAGAGAGAGAGAGAGAGAGAGAGAGAGAGAGAGAGAGAGAGAGAGAGAGATATTGTTTAATTTCTTATTTTTTAGGTGTGGACTCATTTATATATTTCGTTTATCATTCGTTATTTATAGTATTTTTGTGTACTAGTTTAAAAGTTATTCCTGAAAGGCTGTCTAATATCACAGTCAGAGAAGTTTCTAAAATAAAGCGTAATTATTTCCCAAATACCCAAATGCCCATCTTGTGTGTTTCTTGAATATCCAGATGCCCATCGTGTGTTACCCAATTATCCAGATTCCCATCTTGTGTGTTTCCAAAATACCCAGATGCCCATCTTGTGTGTTTCTTGAATATCCAGATGCCCATCGTGTGTTACCAATTATCCAGATTCCCATCTGTGTGTTTTCCAAAATACCCAGATGCCCATCTTGTGTGTTTCTTGAATATCCAGATGCCCATCGTGTGTTTACCCAATTATCCAGATTCCCATCTTGTGTGTTTTCCAAATACCCAAATGCCATCTTGTGTGTTTCTTGAATATCTAGATTCCCATCTTGCGTGTTTCCTAAATACTCAGCTGCCCATCTTGTGTGTTTTGACAAATACCCAGATGCCCAACGTGTTTTCCCAAAAACCCAAATACACATCTTGCTTGTTCCCAAATATCCAGATTCCTCATCTTGTGTATTTCCCAAATACCCAGATGCCCATCTTGTGTTTTTAAAAAATACACAGATGCCCATCTTGTGTGTTTCCTAAATACCCAGATACCCATCTTGTGTGGTTTCCTAAATATCCAGATCCCCATCTTGTGTGTTTCATAAATACCCAGAGGCCCATTTTGTGTTTCCCAAATACACAGATTCCATCTGAGGATTTCTTTACATATCCAGATGCTCATCTTGTGTGTTTCCCAAACACCAAATTCCCATCTTGTGTGTTTCCCAAATACTCAGATTCCCATCTTGTGTGTTTCCCAAATACCCAGATTCCCATCTTGTGTTTCTTAAATACCAAGATGTCCATCATGTGTGTTTCCCAAATAACCAAAATGCCCATCTTTTGTTTTTCCAAAATAGTTTCCCAAATACCCAGAAGCCCATCTTTTTGTGTTTCCAAAATAGATTCCAAAATACCCACATGTCCATCTTTTGTTTTTCCAAAATAGTTTCCCAAATACCCAGATGCCCATCTTTTGCGTTTCCAAAATAGATTCAAAATACCCTGATATCCATATTTTGTGTTTCCAAAATAGTTTCCCAAATACCCAGAAGCCCATCTTTTGTGTTTCCAAAACAGTTTCGTAAATACCCAAATGCCCGTCGTAACGAAGTGTATCCTTTCTTTTTAAACGCAATAGAAATATATTTTTTTTATTTGGGAACAACATTTAGAAATGATTTGATAAAACAATAAATGTATTCATATTTTCTTTCTATAAGGTGATATCATTCTTATGAATGTGTCTTGATTTTAGATATTTTAAAATGAACATTTAGAAAGGCTCTGTTTTCCTTCTTTTCAAGACTCCCGTCCAATTTAATTCCCTTATCACCTCAAACTTAGGGTACAACTCCTTTTCTTCCTCGCCCCATTTTTCACTGTAACCGAGTCTGGGGAAAATGACATGTGCGCCCAAGAATAAAAAGGGGGTGGACGAGATCTCCCTCCCTCCCCCCCTCCCCCTCCCCCTCCACTCAAGTTAAACATGATAAGAGGCAATTTCGGCTTGAGAATATTCGGAAGATATTAAAGTGGTACTTTCGACTTGAGGATATTTTTCATTTTTCTTGAAGCTTTAAAGGGAGGCTTTAGACGTTATTCTTTTTACGTCGGGTGCTTTCTTAAGATTTTTATTATTATTATTATTATTATTATTATTATTATTATTATTATTATTATTATTATTAGCAAAGCTACAATTCATAATAAAAAAGCAGAATGCTATACCTCTAAAGGCTCCAACAGGTAAAATAACCCATATATATATACAAAACAATGATAGTAAAGAAAACACCTAATGGCACACAGTGTATATACAAAAGCATTGATATCAAGGAGACACCTCACGCGGTAATAAACACAACTTCACACAATATCCTCCACAGGGGATTGTGTCGTAAGGACCAGAGAAATTACAGGGTTTCTTCGTCCCCTAGCTCCCCTTCCTTTACATATCTCTATATTATATCTGTTCTTACTCAATTCTCTTCTTTTACATTCTAGTATAAAAAAACTCTATGTTTTCACCTTCGAATCATTTGT
>NC_090735.1:60215304-60217804 GCF_036898095.1 Palaemon carinicauda
CTTTAATCCCATGAAACGTTACCATTCCTGCGTTATATATTTTCAAAAGCTACTAAAATATAGTCATCACCTCAGCACTAAAATGAAATAAATATATATTTTATTGACTGAATTCGTTTTAAATTAATATCAAATCTTGTTTCACCAATCATTCATTGTTACGCAAAGTTTAATTACAATCCAACAAATACCAAAAAATTAAAAGAACAAATACAGTGATACAAATGAATATAGAATCTTCATCAGCCTCTGTTGGTGGTAGTAATTGCAATGTAGCTTAACCTGGAATCTTTTCACTTTTTATTGTAATTTGACTCCTTTTATTCGCACCAGCTTTTGTCATTTGGTTAATTAGTTTTGTAATCCTTCAAGATTTAACCCTTGACTTTCACGAGCATCAGATCTAGCGGGATCAATATTTTCAGAGGGAATATTAACATTGCTTGAATTTTCGTTTTATGAAGTAGATCCAAATGTATTAAGATCTTACACATCTGATGAGATATTAGTCACAATGGATTTCCCCTCGGCAAAATATACATGTAAGATATGTTATATGTTTGCGATACATCATCAACAACAACAACAACAAATGCAGACAAATGCAGTCCACTGCAGGACAAAGGGCTCAGACATGTCCTTATTCATGTCTGAGGTTTGGCCATTTTTCAACACCCGCTGGCCACAGCGGATTGGTGATGGTGGGAAAATTTTATCCGATCGCTCACAGAAAACCAACCTAGTATGGGTGATCCTGACTAGTATACCTTTGCTGATCATGGTGATACACAAACCCATTCACCACGTTAAGGTAGCCCTGCCTGCTTGCTGACGGAGACTTTTTTGACAAGATGCTATAGCCCCTAAAAGGATCCCCAATCACTGGTGATTATATATTGGTTGAAATATATTCAAGAATGCCACACATATTTATAAAGTAAATTTGCTGCAATATAGAATACGTTGATGTTTAGATTACATTGACAATATAATATTCTAATAACATTTTGAGACACGAATATGTAAAGGAAAATAAAGAAGAAATGGTCAGATAACAATATATGAAATACATAAAGTTCTGTTTGGAATGGCAATGTAAGATTTATTTGTTTTGAAGCCATCGCTTAACCATAAATTATTAATTTATGAAAATGTATCAACTGTGTGTAATGAATCATTCATTATTACCAATCTTGGACTGATTAATCACCATTACTCTTTAGTCGTTGGGGCAATTTCATGACAAAATCATACATTCCCGAATTTATTAAATACATTCCAGAATTTATTAGTTGAGAGGCAGTGGGCAGGGACTGAGCCATTCGAAACTATCCCTTTATTCTTTATGGCCAATAAAGCTTCCAAACATTTGTTTTGCCATATGGAACCTGGTTTGTTTTTGTTTTCCTTTTGTGGTAAAAAAAATACATTGAAAAAAAGTTTGTATCCTATAGAGCCAAAAATATACAGGGTCTGAAAAAATTTGCCATCTATAGGCGTTAATTCTATTTTCCATTTTCTTTATTTCAGTAAAGCAATTTCATGTTTTTCGTTCGTGAAGCTCTTAGTTTTGATTATTACTTATTCTAAAAAAGGGGGATATTTTGGTGGGATGAAACCTGCAGGTTATGAAAGAAAAAAAAATAAGTTTTTCTCATATTCTTTTTATTTCTTTTAACAAATTCGTTGATTTTCGTTCGGGAATCTGGTAGTTTCAGTAGCTGCAGATTCTAAAATGATAGGTTTTGTCCTTAGAAAGAGCTAGTTTTATTTTCTTTTTTTTTTTTGGTAAGCAAATTGATAATTTATGTCAGAAGATGGATCATTTATCATCTCTATATTCTGGAAATATTAAACTCTTAATTGAATCTTATTTAATATTATGTCTACTTTCTTTTTGTACGGTTTATTAGAAGAGAAAACAGAATATATTCTGCAGGAAGTGGTGAATCTTTCCATTTTTATCGAATTCGTAAAATTTTGCTGTTAAATAAACAATTTAAAAATTTTCTCTAAAGTAACCTTTAGATTTTAGCAAAATTATAGTAGAATATGGTCATAGATAAAGATCATTTGCAGTGATGTTTTCCATTTTATAACAGCGTCTACTCGAGGAGAATTTAAATGATTAAAGATTATGATTAATTGTTCTTAAATAATATAATCTTTATGAGTTTTCTTTCGCTTTTAATTCGGTTATTTCATATTTTTTGTCAGAATTTCAATGTTTTCATTTGTGGAAACCTGGAAGTTATTTTTAATAACACCTTTTAATTTTTCAATTTATTGAAGAGTTATGGAAGTTAATTGAATATGGAGAGTGCTCGATAACGTACAGTGAACAAAAAAGATGTATAGAAAGGCAATGTTTGCGTTGTACTTGTGCATCATTTATAAATAAAATCTCCATGCTATTGATTCCAAGATATTCTAAATCTCAGTAGATATTTCATGTTACTTCTTCCAAGATGCTTTCTAACATCGCTAACATTACTCAAAT
>NC_090735.1:60227804-60235304 GCF_036898095.1 Palaemon carinicauda
GACTTGTTTACCTTATTTTTTTAGATAGAGACTTGTGTGTTTTATTTTCTATTTTATAAACCCAGATACAGTATCTGTTTAGGAGTATTTTGCTGTTTAAGTCCTTATAATACTCGTTTGATTTGCAGTTTTGTTTAGATCTTAAATGGTACTAAAACTGTAATAGGAAATACGCTAGTTAGCTCGCTTTAATCATTGTGCGAATCAACTGCATTACTCGGAAAAAAAAACTTGAAAACTATACATACATCAACGCATGTACACACGCATACACGAACGCACTCATGCACACGTATATGTTGCATGCTATTCTGAAAACTATCTGGAGGAGAGCCCGTCTGATATTTGGATGCCACTAAGACATTATCTATTCATTTTAAATTTAGATTTACATGCCCAAGTACCGTACACATACACACACACACACACATATATATATATATGTATATATATATATATTTATTTATATATGTATATTTATATATATATATATATATATATATATATATTCATATATATACATGCATATATATATATATATACATATATATATATATATATATATATATATTCACACATATATATATATATACATATATATATATATATATATATATATATATATATATATATATATTACATATGTATGTATGTATGTATGTATGTATGTATACACATAAATACAACAATGCAGCAATTTTTAGTCCACTGCAGGACCAATGCCTTAGACATTTCAATTCTTGTGTTGGGTTTGGCCAGTTTTTATCACCACGCTGGTCATTACAGATTGGTGATGGCGGGAGATTTTCGTCCGATCGCTAACAGCAAACCATCCTAGTATGGAAGGCCCTGACTAGTAGAGCTTTGTTGATCACCACGCCAAGGTATCGACACTCAGAAATATATATATATATATATATATATATATATATATATATATATATATATATATACATATATATATATATATATATATATATATATATATATATATATATATATATATATACATATATATATATATATATATATGTGTGTATATATATATATATATATATATATATATATATATAAATATATGTATATCAGAATCTTTTCTTGGTATCTTTCAACTAAGTGAAGATTGCCTTATTATATAAATGGTTCTCTCATGAGGCATTTCCTTTTCGTAGAAAAAGCTCCATTAAGGCGAAATTTACACTCATGTTCATTCATCAACTGGCTGACAGCTCCAAAAAGTAGAGTATTCATTCTTAACTGACATATTTCACTTGAGCAATATTGTACTTTTATTCGGTACTAAAAGAGTTATAAAAAAAATTCTCCATAGAAGAGAATGTTTCAAATGTATATCATATAAGCCTATGGCGAGTTGTGCTTTTTTGCCATGTTTCTCTAAATAGCTTTTAATAATTTCATCATCATCTCCTCCTAAGCCTATTGGCGATAAGGGCCCTCGTTTAGATTTAGACAGTCGTCTCTATCTTGAGCTTTTATAAATCAATTATTTCTCCATTCATCATCTACTTCCCGCTTCATAGTCCTCAGCCATGTAGGTCTGGGTCTTTCAACTTTTCTAGTGCCTTGCGGAGCCCAGTTGAAAGTTTGGTGAACTAATATCTCTTGGGGAGTGCAAAGAGCATTCCCGAAGCATTTACTTAGAGACATTTATTCGTCTTTAATTCAACTGACAAGAAGATGAGATCATTAAAATTCATCACTTAACCAGAATTTGAACGGTTCTTTTGAGTTAATTGCTAAGAGCCCATTGGTGAGAGTTCAACTCCTGCTTGTAATTGAACTTTAATTTTCTTTTAAATTACTCGTTATTTTCATTAATATTTATATATACCAAATACAATTGTGATTTATAAGGCCAGCACTCGTTGGAGTATTTTGGGGTTATTCCTTCTCAGGGTCCTATTCGAACTTGCATTAAGTGCCTTCAGTACTGTGGTCTTTCTGCCAAGTCTGAGTTAATCTGTTTCAGTCATAGGTAATAATAATAATAATAATAATAATAATAATGATGATGATAATAATAATAATAATAATAATAATAATAATAATAATAAATGATGATGATAATAATAACAATAATAATAACAATACTACTACTACTACTACTACTACTACTAATACTACTACTACTACTACTAATAATAATAATAATACTACTACTACTACTACTACTACTACTACTAATAATAATAATAATAAAATGTGGATATTTAACTAATGAACCTATATAAACGATAAGGAAACTTGCATGTAATGGTAAGGATGGAAAGTAAGAACTAAAGACAAGGAAGAAGATAGTAAGTGAAGGTTTAGCATTTATAATCTTCTTATTTGCTTAAAAGGCGAAAACACTTTGGAGAATTCTATTAACGGTTTGGAAATAGAACAAATCCGAGTATTTAAAAAAAAAAGTAAAGTAAAAAAACTAATCATCCAACGAGTAAAAGTAAAATTATATAAAAGAAAAAAACAGTAATGCGATACTTAAGTGAAGTAATTTAGCGATTATTAGATTATTTGAAAAAATATTATAATCTAGGGTCGTGATAAAACAAACGTACACTGTTAAAAAACCGTAATTTCAATCTGAAATTCTTAGTAAAAATATACTGTTCTCAGCCGTATTACAGTATAATACGGGCGATCGTAATTGAACCTTACTTTGTTATTATCTTTTACGGATTGATGACCGTAATATCACTTCTTTACCTCAATATATTCGTTTTTTAAACGGTAAAAATCCTGGAATAAATGTTGCCAGACATTTACCGTTTTTAATGCAAATTTTCAATTGTTATACAGTATATACAAATGAGACGAAAAGATGAAAAATTTGATTGTGAGAGAAGTTTGAATGTGCTGTTTTAATTTCTAAGTCTTTCAAGGTAAATATAAATATTGAATAGGAAAGTTGAGACGTTTTAACAATCCATGAATAAATAAATGTAGTGTTACTAATTATTTAATAGAGCAAAAATTTAATGATAAAAATAGAAAAGGGTGTTATTATGTATATAAATTAGATGCGAGAAAGAAACGTCAGAAAAAGGTGAAACTGAGAGAGAGAGAGAGAGAGAGAGAGAGAGAGAGAGAGAGAGAGAGAGAGATCAGGTTTAAGTTTTCATTTCCCGCGTGATAAATTGGTATAATTTTCTCTAAACCAACGCCAATTTAAAGGGAAAATGGCGGCCCTTTCTTGCCCTGAGGTTTGCCTGCCTTTTGTTATCCTCCTTAAATGCGTCATCTCTTTTATTACAATAAGGAAAACATCTTTTAATTTCAAAATAAATTATAGCGGTTAACATTTAATCTTAATTTTCTTTCATTTCGGTTGTCAGATTATTCTTAACGCTTTAGTGAATATCAGAATGCTGTGTTGAAGTGTAAAATGTGTGATCTTAATAATAAAATTTAATTTCTCTGTCGTTCTTCTAAGTTCTGATATTTCCCTTACGGTTCCTTAATAATGGGATTCTTAACTTTCCCTCAGTTTAAAAATAAAAATATTAGGGTTCAAAATAGGATTAACTTATATAAAAAATTACTAACATATATACACTGACTATAAAAAATAGCTATGATGAATCAACAGAATAATTTCTCAGTAAAATATGGTTGAGAAGAGAATATTCAGCCAAAATTTTCAAAGAAGCTTCAGTATATTATCTCGGATAGATTCTATCAGGGAAAGGGATATTGGCTTCTGTACTCCTCTAGAGCTCCCTATGCTCTAGAATTTTTAAACACACACACATACACACACACGCACACACACACATACACAGACACGCACTCACACACACACACACACACACACACACATATATATATATATATATATATTATATGTTTATATATATATATATATATATATATATGTATATATATATATATATATATATATATATATATACATGTATTATATATATTCATGTATATATACATGCATATATATTATATATATATATATATATATATATATATATATATATATATATATATATATACTGTATATATACTTTATGCATGAACAAAGGGACATCTAAAGATTAATTATATAGGAATATCTAATCACATTGAAAAAAATATCATCAAATGAACTTTCATTTTACTTCCATAAAATAGCATGAAACTTCAGTTCTTGAATTCCTTTCCGTAGAAGGAAGAAACTCTTCAGTATTCCTTCGAAGTCGCTGGAGAATGTTACACTGAATGATAAAAATGTTAGCCATGGCACTGACTGAAAATAACAAGGTTGATTCACTTTTTTGAATAAAACTGGAAAATTTATGGACCGCATTCTATGCAGTTGGAGTATGAGGAACAGGAAAGCCTTTGCTACGGAAATAAAAGGTTTATTGGGTATATTTTGACTGTTAAAAGAACTAGTAAAACGCCTCTATGATCCAATCATTTCAAGACTTGCAAATTTGATAATTAGAGATAATTTAATTTGAATTTTCATGGGAAAAATTATTTCTAGTACATATATATATATATATATATATATATATATATATATATATATATATATATATGTATATATATACATATATATATATATATATATATATATATATATATATATATATATATATATATATACATACACATGTGAAATAAACCAAAGGGAAAATGAAAATATTGAGTAAATCCTGACTATTTTCTTCTCTACGTGATAAGTCTGGATTCCCTCAATATTCATCCGATTATCAAGTGTTCCTGAAAGTTTTACTCATTTATGTACACAGACAAACAGAAAAATACACATACAGGCACACACACACACACACACACACACACACACACACGCACATATATATATATATATATATATATATATATATATATAAATTATAGATATTTCTCAAGCTCTAGGAATTATACTCCTTTCAATAATATATGGTCTTGCATTCTCTCAGTGACCTACGCATCTCAAGGCACTAAATTAAGTCTTTACTAACGCTAATTTCAATGTCCTTAATACGTGCACGAAATACCAATTTTATGAACTATTTTCGAATTTCATATCACATCACAGCATTGTGCTGTGATATTCACGTTATTGAGTGAGAGTTAAATTAATTTTTTATTCTCTCTCTCTCTCTCTCTCTCTCTCTCTCTCTCTCTCTCTCTCTCTCTCGTTTATTCCCGTTCATTCCCTGCGAACGAATACCCCAATTTCTCCAGCGGCCGAAAAAAAGATGAAAGCATATCTCCTCTCCGGCGAAAGCCCCACCACGCCAAATGATTCATGATTCCATGATTCACGATTCCTGATTCATTCCAGAGCGGCAACGATAATTGGGAATCTTTTCCCCCTGATGAAGACACGGCGAAGATGTCAGTCTCGCGCGGTCTCGTGATTTGTGAGAGAGAATGAAACTGCTGATGCTGTCTCCATTCTGCAGCCTTGCATTGGCTGTTCCTTCTTTGGTTATATCTCGGGAAATGTGGAGCAAGAGAAAGGAGGAGGGCAAGATAGGGTTAAAGATGTTTTATGTGAGATAAGAGATAATTTGGATTTTTTTTTTTACCTCTGTTTAGGTACCACCTGCTGAATGCCTTAGATATGTAAACTTGTGGAAAAATATTTTGCATGCACTTAACAGGGATATTTTCTTCCACAATGTTTTGCATTCTATAAGAAAAAAATGTCTAATTTTTCTAGAACTTTGTTGAGATATAACCCCACTCTTGGACATTTCAACTTGTCAAATAATATTATGCACCTTATCAGAAAATATAGTTTCTTATGATATTATAATTGGTTTAATGGTATGTCAAACTGTTTGGAAACTTTTTCAACAGTCAAAGTGACCCGTATTTTGTCGATATATTTACTGATCTGTCGAACAGTATTATACATGAACCTATAAGGTGATGGTGGGAGACTTAATATTGATAGCTCTCAGCAAACCAACATAGTATGGGTGGTCCTGATTAGTAAAGCTTTTCTGATCACGTTAATTGATTTTCTAGTAGTTATTATTTTTCTTCTTAAGCAGTGAAGAACGTATATTTAAAATTAATTTCATTTTATAAAACGTTGAAAAATGGTGCTCTTTCTCTGGAATACTTTTCTACAGTTATGAAATTATTTTTCAGTTTATATAAAAACTTTCTTATTCATATGTAATTCTTCATTCACTTGCCATGGAAGTAACCATTCCAGAAGTAAATATAGGTAAAGTGGATTTGTTTTTTTTTTTAGACGTCTTCTTAAAAGAAGACCATGTTTAAGATTTCTATTCCCTTGTCCAATCGTTACTCAAATTGACTGTATTCAAGAAAAGAACAACATCAAGTTGCAAATGGTGCTTTTGATGATGATATAAGCGATGAATTCTAGTTTGATTTATTTACCTGATTATAAATTAAACAATATTGTAAGGAGTTATGGAAGAATGAATGCATGGAATAAATAAAAAAATAACTATAAAATAAAATAATGAATAAATAAATAAAATGATAAATATATGCAATATATATATATATATATATATATTTATATATATGTATTTATATATATGTATATATATATATATATATATATTGTATATATTATATATATATATATATATATATACACACATAAAATGAATTAACAAATATATGAATATACACAGAAAACATTCACAGTTAATAAAATAGATGAAAAGGAAATATAAAAAAACAATAAATAAATAAATATCAATTAAATAAATTGTTAAGTAGATAGATGAAATAAAAATATTTGAATATACACAAGAAATATTTATATCTAATATATACAAAGTCGATGTATCTATTTCCCCAAAAAATAAAAAAGTGTATTATAACATTATTTAATCGCGTCATGATTACCCAGATATAAAAATACCAATAGTTTGTGACTCCCCCCCCCAACCCCCCCCCCCAAAAAAAAAATATATTGCATTAAATACTCTCACGTCGTGCGGCCCAATAATCTTTTGAACTGTCCAATTAAAAAGAATCATATTCTTTTCAAAAACAACAATGAATCAAAACTTTTGAAGTTGCGAAATCACCACATTAGTTCCCAACGTTTTCACTTTCTTCATCATTTCTTTTCCTTTCTTCGCAATTTCCTTTTCGTTTGTTGTTCGTTTCTATTACAATTCTTGTTTCATATTACTTGTATTGCTTATTTCTTTAGTAGCTTCTCTTTTCGTTTTCTTTTACAATTTAGTTTTATTGCTATTTTATATTTCTATATAAAAATGGGAATCAGTATCAGCTGTATATAGAAGTGTATGGCTAGCAACCCCACTCTAATTATCTAGGAAGAAACTGGGGGATTATACCCTTTTGGTGCTACCTCTTCCGAAGTGGATTAAGATATATATATATATATATATATATACATATACATATACATATGCATGTATATATGCACTATATATATTACTATATATAGAATATATACATCTGTAACAATATATCCATACACACTTACACACATATACATATATATAT
>NC_090735.1:60245304-60250304 GCF_036898095.1 Palaemon carinicauda
AAAATAAATGTTTGGTTATCTTAGTGTTGTCAGGTGTATGAGGAAAGAGGAGCATGCATAAAGAATAGGGCAGACTATTCGGTGTATATGTAGGAAAAGGAAAACTTGTCTGTAACCAGAGAGGGATCCACTGTATTACTATGTGGCCAGTAAAAGGACTCAATAACTCTCTAGCGGTAGTATTTCAACGGGTGGCCTCTCCCTTGGCAAACCTACTACCTACTTACCTATCACTAAATAAAGTGAAACTTGATGTTTATTGAAGAATAAATAAACTTAAAGGAAGCTTAATCAAAGGATGATTTGGAAATATGGAATTCATCTCAACGATTTAACACAATATGGGAAATCATATTAAAAATTATTTAATAAAAACATAAAACTGTGTAGATTTTGCTCTACAGATGAGGATAAATATGCTTACGAAAATATATCAAATGAAAGAAATGAGATTGGTCATACGATAAGAACACATAATTCTTCAGGGATTTAATATGTTTCTTGTTGACATTAACTAAAGCAAGAGGGAAAGCTTATGCAAGAAGAAACTAACATTAAATACACTTAAGTTACAGGAGCTCTATTTTTCAGATATGATTTTGAAAACAAAAGCAACCGTAACTGAAAAGGAATTGAAACGAAAGACATGATGTTTTACGTGTAAAAAGTAGAAAAAACTGATAAAAAGGTTTGGATTATGTGCAAGTAAAAAACAACATGAAAAGAATAATCAAGTGAGACGTAAAATACACATTATATTTGAAAATGGTAGAGGGAAAATAAAGGGATATTCATGTCACTTTTGAATCTTTACTTTACAATGGTGAAAAATAAAAATATAGAAAAAGTGAACCAAAGACTTTTCAAGCGATTTCTATTCGTAAAAGGAACAAAGAAGTTAAAAAAAAGACATAACAGTTAAAGGCGAGGGTATATATAGAACACCAAGAAAGAAAGGGTAAGCAAAAGACAAAGGAAAGACTGAACAGGGAAGAGAGAAAAATATGTCACCATTGAAGAAGGGTCTTTTTGAGGTCACTGGTTTCTGAAGTGTCCGCAAGATATTTTTGTATGAGTAAAAACAATACAGTACTACACTTAAAATTTTGCATTAAAGAACGGTAAAAATCCTGGAATAAATATTGCCAGGCATTTGCCGTTTTAAAAACGTATATATTGACGTAAAGGAAGGATATTAAGGTCACCAACCCGTAAAAGATAATAACAATGTAGGATAAAATTTACGGTCGCCTGTATTTTACTGAAATACGGCAGAAAACTATATTTTTACGGAGAATTTCCAATTAAAATTACGGGTTCTCTAACAGTACTATAAATACCCCGCAAATGTTGCAAGAGTGTGCCCAAACAATATAGTTGCTATTATCAATATATTTTAGAATTAGTGGATGATTATGTATTAAATTTAAGAAGAATGTTTGGGTCATAGATGCAGCTTTTCGAGTTGTACTTAAACACATGTTTGTCGTTGGGGACTTTTGAAAGATTCAAAATAGAAAATTATTAAACTTTAATTCTTTATATATAGGGTTCTAAAGGATCTGAATTTTGCTTAAATCAACTATACTACTACTACTACAACTACTACTACTACTACTACTACTACTACTACTACTACTACTACTACTACTACTAATAATAATAATAATAATAATAATAACAGTAGTGATATATATTGTAGCAAATTCAACGCGAAACAAACTCAACTTTTTAAAGATGAGGTAGCACAAGGTCTCCAAAGAAGATGAAGCCAAATTTTCTTCGTTTAATAACAAAGTTTAAGTGAAGTGTCATGAATAAGCTGTTGCTCAAAATATTAATTTACTCCCCCTCCCACATTGGACAACCCTTCTAAGCACACCCACCCCTGCCCGAACTGCTACGTAGGGACCCTTGGAGGAACGATAGGATACCAATCTTTCCTCCTAGGTAAGAATTTGATCATGGATCCTTAAAGCCAAACGTGTCAAGAGGTACTTGTCAGGTTGTGAATAGCCTAAATTCATCCATGTTTTTAAGAGTAAGAATAATAATAATAATAATAATAATAATAATAATAATAATAATTTTCAAAGATTTAAAATTACAAAAAAAAATATTCTTACAAAATTCAGAATCCTTGAATTTTTTTTTTTTTTTTTTTTCGTGTTAGTCTTGAAAAAGTTGATCATTTTCGACATTTCAAAGCGTGCCTAAGCAGGATTTAAATTGGCGAAATATATCAACTTTTCAAGACTAAGAAGAAAAAATTAAGATTTTTAATTTATATTAGTTTTGCCTTTATGGCGTAAAATATTGACACAACTCTGTTTACCCAAAATGCTTTGTTTACTCTCAACTCCCAACTGACAATAAAATCCGATTATTGATTTCTCTTTTGGCGATAAGTATTGATGCCATTTTTTACTCCTGGATCGGAAAACGTGAAGTTATCAATTCCTCCTATGCAACTTTTTATCTATTCATCAAAAGTCTTTGTCATCCGGTGATTTACAGAGTTAATCAGACGAACGATTTTAGTATATTTATAACCCTCCACAATTTGATAAAAAGTCCAGTTAAATAATTAATCGAGATCAATAAAAGCATCACAAATCAGTAAATTATACAAGCGATTAATCAGAGGAAGAATGCAAAGCTGTATAATTAATCATCCAAAATGTCTATGAATTAGGGAGAATTGAAAAGAATATCTAGATATAAAAGACATGTCTGATTACGGTCACACACACACACACACATATATATATATATATATATATATATATATATATATATATATATATATATACATACATATATATAGTATATATAACATATGTATATAAATACATATGTACGTGTATTTCGTTGTTTCCTTTCCTCATTGGGCTATTTTTCCCTGCTAAAGCCCTTAGGCTTATAGCAGGTTGCTTTTCCAACAAGTGTTATAGCTTAGCTTGTAATAATAATAATAATAATAATAATAATAATAATAATAATGTATGTTTGTGCTTGTGTACTAAATGTTTTGACGGAATAAAAAAATAATGCAAATCATTCACTTGCATTTAATCACTCTTACCAAAACTAAGCTTCCATTTGCCAAATACTGTACGCCACATCTCAGTGAATAACGAGAGAGAGAGAGAGAGAGAGAGAGAGAGAGAGAGAGAGAGAGAGAGAGAGAGAGAGAGAGAGAGAGAGAGAGAGATGCGCATTTATCCAAAGCCATGATTTTGTTGCATCGTCATAATCCCTAAACTTTGCAAATTAAAACTGTTGCATTTGGGGATCGTTGAGCTTTCACTGCGAAAGGTTCAGCTTTGATTAATGTGCTTTAATGGCACAGGAGACACACAGGTTTAATGTAGGTTTGCAGTTGCAGGGGGAGGGGGAGGGAGATGGGGTGGGAAGGGGGAATGGGGTAAGGGATGTGACAAAGAGATATTACGACTGATACATATTCGTGTCTTCAATCGTTGTGATCATTTAGAGGAAATATATATTAAAAGACATTTTTTTATTATTTCTTTTTTAATATATGTTTATATATATATATATATATATATATATATATATATATATGTATATATATATATATATATATATATATATATATATATATATATACATATATACATAGATACATTTATATATATAATATATATATATATATATAATTTATATATATATATATATATATATATATATATATATATATTTACATACACATACACACACACACACACACACACACACACATATATATATATATATATATATATATATATATATATATATATATATATATTTATATTAAATTAAATGAGCATTTGTATGAGACCACACATCAGGATTTAATTACATTTCTAAAGATATTCACCCTTGCTTTATGAAAAATACTGCATACGAGGTAAAAAAAAAAAATATACATTACTGTATGAATAATGTAAACAACGAAATCACATACCGTTAAAACAACATTAACCCCTTAACAAAAGTTCTTCTGGCTTCCCCAACCTCCTACTCTCACAACTCCTCCCTCTCTCTCTCTCTCCCTCTCCCTTCCCAAGTTCTCCTCAGTATTAGTCTTATACCTATCACCTCCCCCTCCACCTCCCGACAGCGCACAAGTTGCTTACCAGCTCCTGATTTGCCACTATTCGTAAACTTTTTTAATAAATCAGCTGAGTTTAGAAGTTACTAGAGTTGAGGGTGGCATATTTCACTTCTTTTTTATATTTTTTTTTTTTGGGGGGGGGAAGGGGGGCATGAGGACAGTTTGTGTTTAATGTCTTGAGTGTTTTCCAACTTCGTGGTGCTATCATAGTTCTTCATTAATCTTCATTTTATTCATTTCATCTACTTTATCTATTCTATCTATTCGGGATCATTAACCTTTCGTGAGATACATTGAAAAATTTAAAATTTTGTTTTTTCCTAATCTATTAGAAATGATTCTCAATGTTACTAATTTTACATATTTCGATTTGTCTAGGTAAATAAAAACATAATTGACAACTAAAAAATAAAGAATATAATGGAAGCATAATTAGGCCAGAAACATATACAGCTGTTAATGACGATATAGTAACTGTAAATTTTAAGACAGATTGGGTTTAATCATATATTCCATTACATTTTTATATTATGTATAATTTATTGGTAAATAAGGTCGGCCATTATTTTAATATGATAAAATATTCAAGGGGTTTCTTGAAAAAAAAAATGTTATTACTCGACGAACTTACAATTTGACGTCAAAACAATACTCTTGCGTCATTTAGTTCAAAGATTAAAAAGAACGATAGTCTTTAAAACAATTTTTTTTAAATGATCTGAATATAGGCTATCTATTAATTAGTGAACATGACGTCATATTCAAATTTTCATTATATTTTCCATTCTCGGAGAAACTTTCCTTTCAGAGAGTATGAGTGTTAAAATTATTTTGTGTTTATTTGATTCATATTTCCAGATATATTTGTGTTTATTTG
>NC_090735.1:60260304-60262804 GCF_036898095.1 Palaemon carinicauda
CAGACAGTGGAAAATGATTCCACCCCGCAGAATTACGTAAAGGGTGGCTCTCTGCACTCGGCCAGAAAGAGGAAATAAAGTTATGTTGAGGGGAAATTTCCCTGGGAAATTGGATTTCCGCTTATTAATAGATATCGCTGGGAATCGGAATGTATATAGAAAAAATACAATTCTATAAGGGTAGCGTTGTTTCATAGGGTCGACCTCAAACTTGAAAATCAAGTGTGGTTGTTGACTCGCCTATAAAGAATGAATAAATTTATGTGATAGGAGCGACTATTCAAAGCTAATTGGATTTCCCTTCATTAATAAATATAAAAAAAGAAATGAAATGCCAGAAATCGAATATCAATCACGAATAGCATTATGCATTATATTCTGCCTAGAAAATCAAGATATGGAATTATCTTTATTAGGTAAAGAAAGAGGGAATGAATTTATACTAAGAGGATCTGACTGTGGTAATTAGATTCCAATTCGTCATGTAGTAAATGTCTGGTTATCAAAGGAAATACATAAGACTATAATAAGAGAAATTAGTTAAGGGATATTGCTCTAGTATTCAGTAAAAGGTAAAATGTAATTTATAATTTTAAGACTACGGCAATTCGGAGTGAATTTAGTATAGGGTGATCTTCCCTATAATCAAGCTGTAAAAAAATGAAAAGAAGAAAGGTGAAGTTAAATTAATTATGAAGAGAGATGTGATATATGATATATACTTTTTTTTTTTTGCTGTTGTTCATAGTTGTTTTCTATTAGGCAAAAAATAAATTAAATTCGTAAAATAAACTTTACCAAAATAGGGTACCCAAATAGATGAGAGCCGAACTTGGTGTAAACAATTCGTACAATAATAAAATGAATGCTGTTATGATCTTATAAGCAAGCACCAATATACTCACAAATACACATTCTCTCTCTCTCTCTCTCTCTCTCTCTCTCTCTAAGTGTGTGTGTGTGTGTGTGTGTGTGTGTGTGAGAGAGAGAGAGAGAGAGAGAGAGAGAGAGAGAGAGAGAGAGAGAGAGAGAGAGAGAGAGAGAGCATTTCATTTCCTTGAAACGGAATAGTTCTTGTACGTATTCAGACATTACACAACGCCACCTGTACAAAGACCGAGATTTTGCAACTGCTTCTCATTATAATACTCTGGTATCTGTATAGTAGGGTCCCTGTTCCTTTTTTCTTTTCCAACATTTCTGTCAAACCGCAAAACGGAAATGGAAAAAAAAAATGATTACTGCGTAAAAATATGAGGTATCCTTTATTTCATTTTCGTAATGAGATGCCAAAATACTCTTTGCTTTTGCATAAATTTTCAGGACAATGATATTTTCATTAGAATTATTATTACCGGTCATAATTTCTTTATGGTTGTCAAAATAAGTTAGACGGCAAGATACTTCTATACCCCTAAAAACCATTTTTGGACAGCAATGAAACCAAACGAATATCATCCTTATATATTATTTCTAACATTTTTCTAAACTGTTACAAAGCACACGGGAGATATTTTGCAGAGATATGCCTATGAAATAATGATATTTCGGCCTAAAGTACTTAAAAAAACGATGGTTTGGTTAAAATTAGACAGGAAGGCAATCGCTTTGGCTACAGCCCAGCTATAGAGGCTTAATATTTCATTTACATTACAGATATTGTTGCCATACTCTGTTACTCCAGTTAACCTCTTTCATTGGAAAATGGTAATGATCTGAAAAAATGTAATTATGTAAGAGATGCTTCCCTATCTACTAGTAGAAAGGTCTATAAATAGATCAGGACCAGTACATTAATAAAATTTGGAGTAAAAACTGACCAGCGGTAGAGGGAACGTGGCACCACCGTAATACTCAACTTTTTGTAGGTTGACAGTGAAAGAAAGAAGGAAAGCGAACTCCTTAGTTGCCTAACATGGTTAGGAGGAAAACTGGACGTTAAAATATTCATTATTATTGTTTTTTTTTTTTCTTTTTCTTTTTTTTTTCTTTTTTAATCACAGTTTACGGAGACTAGTGGTTTATATTACAGAGTTCCACGTTACATTCACCTTCCATAGGAATCCATCACTTTCCTCACTATCTGTGCTGTTTCAAGTAGCAAGCCCTTCTGCACAAGTCGTGGGGCTATATCGGCTCCTACCTTCTCAAAATTCCTTTTTAATGACTTAAGATATGGTCCCTAGTGCTCCTTTGATTTATAGGTACCACATCAACTTGCATATTCCACATTATTATTATTATTATTATTATTATTATTATTATTATTATTATTATTATTATTAAAAGTATTACTATTATTACTAGCTAACCTGCAACCCTAGTTGGAAAAGCAGGATGCTATAAACCCAAGAACTCTAACAGGGAAAAATAGCCCAATGAAGAAAGGAAATAAGGAAATAGATACACTGTATGAAAAGTAGTATCTAATTGAAATAAAATACTTTAAGAACAGTAGCAACTTAAAAACAGATCTTTCATATATTAAATATAAAAAAAG
>NC_090735.1:60275304-60280304 GCF_036898095.1 Palaemon carinicauda
CACGTTTTCCTGTGATTTTTACGCATATATATATATATATATATATATATATATATATATATATATATATATATATATATATATATATATATATATATAAATATGTATAAATACATATATATATATATATATATATATATATATATACGGTGTATAAAAAACATATACATATATAATCACTTACACACACACACACACATATATATATATATATATATATATATATATATATATATATATACATATATAAATGTGTATGTATATATACATATATATATATATATATATATATATATATATATATATATATATATATATATATATACATATTTAGACAGAGAGAGAGAGAGAGAGAGAGAGAGAGAGAGAGAGAGAGAGAGAGAGAGAGAGAGAGAGAGAGATCCACTTAACAAATATTTGTAATTGTTTGTCGTATCCCGTAACGAGGACAAGGGGAAGGAGCCAGCATTGACCATTAAGATAACATCACACCGAAAGTTCATCAGGGGTCGGGGGAAGATAATGGCTTGTTAAGGAAATCTTTTTGACCTCCGGGAAATGTCTGGATGTCTTTATAGATGAAGAAGGCAAAGGAAACGAAGAAGATTTACTGATCTTTGGATTCCTGGATTTTTTTTTTTCAAATTGTTTGATTGGATTTTTGGTATAGTTTGTCTCTCTGTGTGTATGTTTGTTAGCTTGTGTGTCTGTGTGTCTTTTTGTTTGCCTGTCCAAGTCTCTTATTACTGGTATCTTACATTTATAACTATCAGTCTTAGCCTCTAGTTTACTCTGATTCTTCGCTATTTCTCATTTTCTCTCTCATACACATACAGTACATACCATAAACCGTCTTCTCACATATACGGAACATTAAAATCTCTCTCTCTCTCTCTCTCTCTCTCTCTCTCTGAAACACACACATATCTCAAGGCTTTCCTCTCATTAATAAAAAACACTAATCTATCTCTCTTTCACACACAAAACACACACACACACACACACACACTATATATATATTTATATATATATATATATATATATATATATATATATATATATATATATATATATATATTTATATATATGAATATAAATGTATATATATATAAATATCAATATATATACATAATATATATATATATATATATATATATTGTATATATATATATTTATATTTATATATATATATATATATATATATATATATGTATGTATTTGTATATATATACATTTATATTTATATATATAAATATGTATATATATATATATATTTATTTATATATATATATATATATTTATATATATAAATATAAATGTATATATGTAAATATATATATACATATATATATAGAAATAGAAATATATATACATATACATATATACATAATATATACATATATATATATATATATATATATATATATATATATATATATACTGTATATATATATATATATATATATATATATATATATATATATATATATATATCCAGACCTTCCTCCCACACACAGAACACTAATCTCTCTCTCTCTCTCTCTCTCTCTCTCTCATGACTTGAACTCCCTGCCGTCACATTTCCCATAGGACCCTTCTCTCTGACCCAGATGTGCTACTCTGTTCTCCCTCCTTGACAAGCGTCTACGGGCCTTGACAAATGGCCACAGATTCTTCTGCTGTCTCCCCTTCGCCTACATTTCCTCTGGTCTGACTCACATGCCGTTTCGTGTACACAGTTACGCCAGAGGAAGTACATTCCTAGGTAACTACAGAGGTCTCGCTGTGACCGTGAGCTACAACTAAAAAGAAAGGCCTCTTTTGGATGGAGAAGATTTTTTTTTCTCAGAGTAGAGTTTGTCTTTTCGTTATATTACCAGTGATACTGCTACTATTGCTGGCTATTACTACCACTGCTTGTAATAATTATTTTGACTAATAGTAATATTAATAATGATAATGATAATATTATGCATGGTAATAATGATAATGAGGAGATGAGATTTCAACGAAATTTTTATTATGGGTATTTTGTCTTCATGCAACTATAGAGAATTCTATATTTCATCTCAATATGATCCTTTTAATCACTACAGTGCTTTCTACCATCGCTTTATTATTATTATTATTATTATTATTATTATTATTATTATTATTATTATTATTATTATTATTATTATTATTATTGGGTATTTAGTCTTCATGCAACTATAGAGAATTCTATATTTCATCTTAATATGATCCTTTTAATCACTACAGTGCTTTCTACCATCGCTTTATTATTATTATTATTATTATTATTATTATTATTATTATTATTATTATTATTATTATTATTATTATTATTATTGTTATTATTATTATTATTATTATTATTGGGTATTTTGTCTACATGCAACTATAGAGAATTCTATATTTCATTTCAATATAATCCTTTTAATCACTATAGTGCTTTCTACCATCGCATTATTATTATTATTATTATTATTATTATTATTATTAGTAGTAGTAGTAGTAGTAGTAGTAGTAGTAGTAGTAGTAATAGTAGTAGCAGTAGTAGTAGTAGCATAAATGAGTGTTCATATTCTTCAAAAGAAAACACGATTACTCACTAGAATCTTAGCAGCGGAAATGTTGAAACCGCAGAAGCACAAAAAGTCTACTTATCCTTATGGGTTCTGTAAATCAGGGAAAAAATCTTAGGAAATCATTCTCTCATAAACACTGGAAATTACTTTAAAATTTTGTTACGAGAATGTAATATCTTAATCTCTTTGAAATTATATCAGTAATTTCCTTTTATTTAGACGATTATCGTTACTTTCGTAGCTTGAATTATTTTCACCAGGTTAAGGACAGCGAATATTTTGTATTTTGCAGGGAGAATATTAGTAATATCTGAATAATTACTCTAGAAATTTGTACTGACAAAGTAAATGTCAGTGCTTTGTCTTAGAAAAAAATAAACAATTTCGATGTCAGTACTTTGTCTTTGAAAAAACAAAAACAAAAATATTTTTCCTTTATACGAAGGATACCAGTTGCTTTGTGGTCCAATTAAATTAAGACAGTCATATTTGTAAGATATGAAATTTTTTTTTATATTATAATGAAGTTATGAATACGCTCTGGATGTAATCTAGCATTGTAAACAGATACGGTACAATGAAAAGAATAAAAAAAAAAAAATAAGGGGACAGGAACTACAAACATAAAGATTCCTGACACAGAGAGGGCGTGAAGGGAAAAGGAAAAAAATAGCAGTAACCAAAGCTCTCTCTCTCTCTCTCTCTCTCTCTCTCTCTCTCTCTCTCTCTCTCTCTCTCTCTCTCTCTCTCTCTCTCTTAGTATGATCAGAAACTCAATTATTGAAATCATAAATCAATTCTAAACACCTTCTTTACGATGATGTCTCTCTCTCTCTCTCTCTCTCTCTCTCTCTCTCTCTCTCTCTCTCTCTCTCTCTCTCTCTCAACGTCTGTACATATTTTTAATACATTGATGCGATGACCTATGCTTTATATGACGTAGATTAATGAAACCATTTCAATTACCATTCATATCAAAATTAAGATATAGATTTTTGAGGAATTGCATTCCAAAGTATATAGAAAAATCTATGTTTTTCTCTCTACGTTATTTCCCCATTTTTCTGCAATTCCCTTGCGAGGTAAAATGTCTAGGGTTTCCATTCTCAGACTACACCATTAAACCAATGCCTGGATATATACCTCTCAATTTGGAAAACTCTCACTCTATATCTTTTTCTCTCTGTCTCTGTTTCTCTCTTTCTGCCTATCTCTTCGCTTGTTTATGAATACATACACACACACACACACACACATATATATATATATATATATATATATATATATATATATATATATATATATATATATATGTATATATATATATCTACTGTATATACATATAAATATACACACACACAAACACACACACACACACACACATATATATATATATATATATATATATATATATATATATATATATATATGTATGTATATATATATATATCTACTGTATATACATATGAATATACACACACACACACACACATATATATATATATATATATATATATGCATTAATATAAAACACATATATACAGTAGTCTATATATATATATATATATATATATATATATATATATATATATATATATATATATATATGTTTATATATATGTATGTTTATATATATACCCTAACTAGGTTGGTTTGCTGTGAGCGATCAGGCTAAAATCTCCGATCAGGCTAAAATAACCAATCTGCAGTGGTCGGTGTGGTGATGAAAATGGCCAAACTCCAGATATGAATTAGGATATGTCTAAGGCTTTTGTCCTGCAGTGGACTAAAAACGGCTGCATTTGTAATATTGTTGTTGTTGTTCTCTATATGTGTAAGTGGATAACGAGTATATAAATTATGCACTGATCTATCGCACTCAAGATATTAGATCTATTTTACATTTCCGTGGATAAATACATCAATCTAAAAACTTTCTATTCATCTTTTCGATTCATTTAAACTTATTCCTCAGAGGAAAATAATAAAGAGTCTCTCCCATTGTTTTACTTCTATGAAGTTGTCCTTTTGAGATTGGAAAAAAAAATCCTTTGTATTTTTTTCCAATGTTTTCTTTTTCTGCTTCTGTATTTTGCCAGAAACGAAGTGGCTCTTTTAATAATAAAAGAAAAAGTAAATGTGTTTTTCTTCACTTTAAAAGAATGAACAGCCACGGGGTGACATGATCTTTTTTCTTTTCTTTTTTTTTTTTTTTTTTTTTTACTGGAGGCTATCTTTTTTCTCTTTATATGAAGAATTATTTTTCTTCAACTGATCAGGTGTAAGCCTCCAGGCTCTCCAAAATCCACAGGAAAATATCATTTTCTGATGTTCATGGAAAAGGTTGACCTTTTGACATTTCGGAGAGGCGTATGAGACGCTCATTAAATCCTCAGACTTTTTAAGTTCCAT
>NC_090735.1:60285304-60290304 GCF_036898095.1 Palaemon carinicauda
ATGATGGTGGAGTTAGCCATTATGTATTTTTTATTATTTTATTTTTATTTTCTATTTTGATATGAGAGATCAAGGATAAATGGGACATGGATAGGATGACTAGCTACTTAAAAACAGGTCGAACAAAATCCTTTTCAGTGATCTAAAGAAAAAAAGCAAATTCGACTCTTTCCTTAAAAAAAATAGTTGAAGATAGTCTAGTTAATTTCATAATGGTTTTCATGGTAAAAAACTAAATAGAGCCAACTTCCCAATGTCATTGTTAAAATACAACAAAATTAGAGTCGTTTAATAGTCAGATTCAATATATATAAAAAAAAACCACCGACGAGAGAGAGAGAGAGAGAGAGAGAGAGAGAGAGGAGCGAGAGAGAGAGAGAGAGAGAGAGAGAGAGAGAGAGAGAGAGAGAGAGAGAGAGAGAGAGAGAGATAGTCAATGAAGCTTAAAAGGCAATATGATATCTGTAACATTAGATAACGAAGCTCTCAACCCAAAATTTAAAAATAGAGAGAATATTTTCACCTCAAAAAATAAAATCTCAAAATTTTCCAACAATTTTTGGCTGAAGAATTACGGGGAGAAATCCAGTCAGGATTCATAACTAGGAATTTTGTAATTGCATTTGTTTTGTATCATTCTATCCGAAACGAATTTTAGTCTGATTACCCATTTTTTTAGGTTTGTTTGTGGCGGAAGGTTGCAACATACATTTACTGAAACATTTTAAATATTAATAAGGTAGGCAAACATACGCAGAAACAAACAAACAAACATACACACACACACACACACATATATATATATATATATATATATATATATATATATGTGTGTGTGTTTGTAGGTGTGTGTATGAATATATACATATGCATACATACATACGTACACACATACATGCATGTATATATATATATATATATATATATATATATATAGTATATATATATTTATATATATGTATATATATAAATTATATATATATATATATAATAATAATAATAATAGTAATAATAATAATAATAATAATAATAATAATAATAATAATAATAATAATAATAGTAATAATAATAATAATAATAATAATAATAATAATAACTGAATTCATGTATTTTCATGATTTTCATTAGTGATGAAATAAACTTGAGAGAATGAAGCGAGAATAAATTTTATAAAGATGGAGAAAAGTAAAATATAGAAATATGACGAGAAATGCAAAAGGAATATAAAGAAGGACAAAGGGAAGAGAGAATTGATGAAACAATCAGACCTGTTCTATATATATAAACTATTTTCATAGCATAGAAGAGAATGACAGAAAGAAATACGAGAAGGGGAAAGTCAAGGGTAGGAAGTGGATGGGAGAGAATAGGAATAGAAGAAAGCTATTGAATTTATATGTGTGTGTGTCAGAGAGAGAGAGAGAGAGAGAGAGAGAGAGAGAGAGAGAGAGAGAGAGAGAGAGAGAGTTACCCGCAGGTTAAAATCTATAAGTTTTAAATCAGTTTCCTGGATTTCGTTTTTAAATCGGTTGATTAGAAAATGAAATGGAATAAGTCTTAAGGAGGGTGCACATGCCTTACGGTATCGAAGAATGGAAAACAGAATTTAAAAATAACAGATATAGATAGATAGATAAAGCAAGATAAACAAATTTAAAATTTTTGCTCATAACGTAACCTGATTATTTTGGAAGTTCACTTCAATTTAAAAACAAATCAATCTGTAAATTTAACTTACGTTTTTACGATGTATATTGACGTCTAAATTAATTTACAGATATTCTCGCCCTAATTAATACACTGGATGAATTTCCATTTTAAATTATGAGTAAGAAGTGTTAAAGTCTTTCACTTTATTCTGAAACACTTTCGAGCTAAGAATATTATTGGTGATCATATACTAGTAATAGTAAATCTATTTAGTTGAGCTCAACACTTCTTTATACGCGTTTCTTGCGTATACATCATACACACTTATTCAGAAATACTCAGAGAGAGAGAGAGAGATAGAGAGAGAGAACGTCATATGTAAAGAATACGCATCTTGGCAGAAGGATAGATTGCTAAAAAATATTTATTTTGGTATAACTATGAAATCTAATCAACAAAGAGAGAAAGAGATGGACAGAGAATCTGTGCGTGCTAGCAAGAGTGACGGATAGAAAACAATTACGCACACACACATATACATATACACACATATACCTATATATCTAAATGTATATGTATATATATATATATATATATAAATATATATATATATATATATATATATATATATATATATATATATATATATATATATATTTATATATGTATATTTATATCTATATCTATATATATATATATCCATATCTGTCTATCTATCTATCTATCTATCTATCTATCTATCTATATATATATATATATATATATATATATATATATATATATATATTCCTTATAGATATATAACTTGATTAAGTCTGTTCATGAACATAGTAAGTGCAAAGTTAATGTTAGTGGAGTCCTATCAAATGAATTTCCAGTGAACAGTGGAATACTCAAAGGGAATGTGTTGTCACCTATGTTGTTCATCCTCCTCATGGATTTTGTAATGCATAGAACAGTTGGAGATGGTGGAGAAGGATTGCACTGGATTGGTAATTGGAAGTTAGCTGACCTAGAGTATACTGATGACGTTGTCCTTAATAGCAGAACACCACAGGATTTGCAGTGCTTGTTTACCAGAATACATGAAATATCAGAAAATGTTTGGCTCAAGATAAATAGAATAAAGACAGAGATGATGAGAACGGAATGTGCAATGAAGGATGAAATATCATTGGAAGGAGAAAGGATTAATGAGGTAGAATCCTTTAAATATTTAGGAACTATGATCTCTAATACAGGGTCTTTAGAATATGAGTTTAATGAAAGATTGAAACAAGCAAATCATACACTGGCTATGTTAAATAAATTGGAAAACAAATCGCCTGAAATTACACACAAAAATTAGTTCAGTGAGATCAGTGTTATTGTTGGACATGAGTCGTGGTATGACAATGAAACAATATCCAACAGATATTGTAGATTTGAGAATAAAGCCCTCAGAAGAATATTGGGAGTTAAATGGGAGGACATGATTAGAAATGAAACCATAAGAGAGATTACTCGAGTGCCATATGTGGATGAGATCATGGTGACGGGCAGATGGAGATTGTTTGGGCATGCTCTTCGCACTCCCCAAGAGACATTAGTTCTGGGCTCCTCAAGGCACTAGAAGAATTGGAAGACCCAGACCTACATGGCTGAGGACTATGAAGCGTGAAGTAGGAAGTGACGAATGGAGGAGTATTGATTTAAAAGCTCAAAATAGAGACGACTGGCAAAATCTAACTGAGGCCCTTTGCGTCAATAAGGGTAGGAGGAGAAGATGATGATGATGATGATGATGAGATATATATATATATATATATATATATATATATATATATATATATATATATATATATATACTATGCATGCATTGATATATCTATCTATCGATCTATCTATATATATATGTATGTATATATATATATATATATATATATATATATATATATGAATACTATACATATACCAGTATCTATATAAATACATATGTAATATATTTATATACACAAATATGTTTATATATAAATATATCAATATATATATATATATATATATATATATGTGTATATATATATATATATATATATATATATATATATATATATATATTATAGAAATACAGAGAGAGAGAGAGAGAGAGAGGAGAGAGAGAGAGAGAGAGAGAGAGAGAGAGAGAGAGAGAGAGAGAGAGAGAGAGAGTTGCAGGGATTTTGCTGTCAGCTGGACATACCGTATTGGTATCGGCTATCCTGCATTGGAAGGGCTAAGCCATTTATGAAGACTTTAATAGCATTACGGTGAATTCAGGACAATAAAACCCAACGCTATTGTGATATCTGTCAATAGAGATGGCCCGTCTGGGCTAGGGGGAGGGGAGTAGGCATGGAGTAGAGAAGTTAGTTCAAAATTTGATATATTGTTCTTGTAATGGTCAAGTTATTTTCCTTTTGTTTACGTGTTGATTAATAAGAACGAGTTTTAACGCTAAATTAGTAAAATTAGTAAAAGTGATACTGCTACTGCTTACAAATACTTCTACAATTATTATTATTATTATTATTATTATTATTATCATTATTATTATTATTATTATTATTATTATTATTATCAAAGACAAAGAATAGTCTTCCACCAGAATTTCTAACTAAAAACCAAACAGAATCATTTGCTATTACTAGGTTTAGAGGCCGCTCATGAATGGCAAAGGTAGGAGACAGTGACAATGCCCTAGTTAGTAGGACAATACCCTAGAGACTGACCATATATACACACGAGTAGCACTCAAGACCCTCTCTACCCAAGCGGGGACTAGGGAGGGCCAGACAATGGCTGCTGATGACTCAGCAGGTAGACCTATAGGCACCCGTAAACCCCCAATCCCTAGATCACAAGGTTGGTGAGGTTGCAGACACTCCAAGAAACTATCGAGCTCGAGCGGGACTAGAACCCCAGTCCGGCAGATCCCCAGGTAGGGACATTTCCAAGAGGCCACCATAGCCCTATCTTTCTTCTTTAAACTGTTGTTCAAATAACAATGTCTTGAACTATTCATTAAGTTTCAAGGTTCACTTCATTCTCTCTCTCTATTTTTTTTTTCTAACAATGCTGTTGACTAACTGGATAGGCATTGCCAAGCACTTGATTTTAGATGGAATGAATATAGCTTCCCTAACACTCTTTTTCCGATTGCCTCTTACGCTTTTTTCTTATTGAAATAATAGGCCCATACATTGAATAACACTTGCGTTTGATTGACTAATCTCAGAATACTTGGCACCCATTTTTAGTTAAATCAATGAAGTTTCCCATGTAACTTTTATATATCTGTTTGATATAAATAATTTTCCTCTCTCTCTCTCTCT